>NC_056748.1:104441358-104467853 GCF_019279795.1 Protopterus annectens
GAACTATAGAAGACATGCATGGCTTAAGATCAAATAGAGGCACTGCACCCTACTTCTGATCATATACATGAGCCTATAATTGGACAAGTAGACAATGAGCAAATAAAAATACAAATGTACTACACTAATGATAGAAAGACATTATCGACATTACCCATAAGCACTGGCGATTCTTACCAGCAATCAGGAGATTGGGTCATTAGTGGGCATTACCCCTAAGTTTCAGTATAAAAAATAGGAACAACCTTAAGATGTTACTCTGTCACACGCCATGATGGGTGAGACAAAATGGCTTTGATAGAACCCATCCTTGTAAACAATGTCAATATTGCAAGTATATATGTGAAGCGAATACATTTGAGCACCCAGATACTGGCCAGACATTTACCTTTAGAGTTGATGCCACATGTAATACAGCTAACTTGGTATACCTGGCTAGATGCCAAGAATGCCAAGCTTTCTATGTTGGTAAGACTAATAGGGCATTTAAAACTAGGATTAGAGAACATTTATGTGCTATTAGGATTGGACATAATAATAATGCACTGGCTAAGCATGTAGGTCAGTATGGTAACCAACACAGCTTTATTTTCATGGCTATAGATAGTGTCCTGCCAATATTAAGACAAGGGAATATTCGTAATACTACTGAGAGAGTAGAAGTTAACTGGATGATCCGGCTTAGAGCAGATAAAGGCAGTGGCCTTAATGAACGAGCTTCTATTCGACCAGTGTTAAGAGCCAGACGCCTTAAATAAGCACTATTTACAGTATTAACAACTTGTAATTCTATGTTTAGATAGTTTTTTAGTGTAAATATATAATGATAGGCTTTTGAAAATGCCTTAGGAAATGTTTTTAAAGATATCTGTTATAAATGCATGCATTTTTTTTAACTAGTGACTTCTTAACTTGTGATTTTAACGATTAGTGACTTCTATCAGTTTTGTGAATACTGTTTTGTATGATTAGCATACTTACAATGTTTTTGATAGTTCTTTACATAAATGGTATATACAGTTTAACACAGTTTAATGCATATATAGCACATACTGATTGAGAAATTTTCATTTTTTGAGCTTTATGCAACAGTTGATGCCTTTTCTAATGGCTGCAGTTACTATTATTAAGATATGTTTTTTTAGCAACAAGCATTATATATCAGTAAGTTCTTAGTAAGCATTGAATGATGTGCACTTTGTAAACTCTTAATAGGTGTGAATTTATTTTGTTTAGCATGGAAGTGTTAAGACACTGAACTTTTTTAATGATGCTTTCAATAACCTGGTTTGTATCACTTTAAAGCTCTATAAGAAGAAACACATGACTACTATAAAAGGAGCAGACTGATTTTTTGAATGTTAACGGTCTGAGGAAGCAAATGTGAAAGCACTTACCGACAACAATTTTATCAAATAAATTCTTTTGCTTTTAAATCTAAGCTTGGTTCTTGGAGAATATCCCAGTTGCAGTTACAGGCACTTTATGAATGGATTATTGAGCAGCTTTGGTTACCTCTCTGTCTTTATATTTGGCTTGTTCTTTATTGTATTGTTTCTGAACAGAGGGGGATTTACACCGTTGGATAAGAACTTTTGGTTATTAGTCAACTACATTAAACTTCATACCCTTAGTAAATAAAGAACCATGCTCTTCCCTAATGATATTATTGGTGTAATTATAAATCATTAAATCACTAAACTGATGAACTATTTTTTTCCTTTTCATCTCCTTCTGTTGACAAATTATTAAACTGTTCATCATAAGAGCTTATTAGTGTATTTTCCACAGATACATTTTCTTCATTATTTACACTGCTGTTTCCTAAAATCGATTTTGTTGATTCCCCTAATAATAATTTCGTTTCACAGGTGGTGTGTAAAATCTTCCCCCTTGAAAATTCATACCCCTTTCCCTATGTAACTCCACATTAACATTTCTTGCATTACTATTGTTTATTTTTTGTTCCTGTTTTCATATATAAGCTCTATTATCATTATATTGTTCATATCACATAATATTTTTTTTACTTTTTCTTTCATATACCTTCCCTGCTTTAGTATCAGCCAATTTGAATTGTTTTTCTTATAAATCTCACCACTGGGGGGAAAAGCAAATCACTAGTTATATAATTATTTAACTTTTCTACATCAATGACCATTCTACTCAACTTCTCATCATTTTTCTTAATTAATAAATTCATATAGCTGATACCACATGTATTAAACAGTGTATTAAATTCAGCCTTGGTGTCATTATCTAAATTAATGAAGAATTATATAAGTTTTTGAAGGGTGATTTTCCCATTTTAGCTACGATAGTAGTTATTCCCAAAGTGGATAAGGAAATAATAAAACCAACGTTTTGGCCCATTATATCTGGAAGTAAATCAAAGACCTTCCAAACTGGAGTAGTTATTGATAGATGGATCAAACTGATTTATGCAAACATACCCCACCATTAAGGATTCATGGATGTTTTTAGCCCATCTTGCCCCAGATGTATGGAAAGAGAAATTAACATACATCACTATTGATGTTGTTGATCTATTCTCCTGTATCCACAGAGAACATAGATTGGAAGATTTTTGTAGTAGTTTGAGAAAATACTCCAATATGAGTTCGGACCGTATAAACCTTATTACTGATATGATGGGAATAGTATTGGATAACAATTTCATTTATTTTGAAGGGGAATACTTCAAACAAACCAGAGGTGTAGCTATGAGGGCCTCATGTGCTCCCATATTTGCTAACATGGTTATGTTGGAATGGGAAAATCAACATTTGTTAAGTAGTGAGTATTACAAGCATATATCCTACTACACAAGATTTTTGGATGATATGTTTGTATTATGGAATGGGCCAGTGGAAATCATTAAAGATTTCATTGAATGTTTAAATCACACAAGTGAATTTTTATAATTTAACCATAATATCAGTACATAAGGCATACCATATTCAGACACATACATAAGGGATTCTAATACTGGATTTTAATCAGAAATATATCGGAAGGATACATTTTCCAATGGGTATTTGAAATATTCCAGTAACCACCCTAGACATATGTTGAAAAATATTTTTAAAGGACAATGTATAAGGGCAGCTCGAATGTCTTCAAAATTTGAGGTTATGGAAAAAGAAATTAAATTCATCACTTCTATGTTCACCAACAGAGATCATCCAGGATGGTTACTTGATGATGTTTCAAGATATGTCAAAAATGAATGGGGTAAAAAATATCCACCTATACTGGGCATTGAGTTGAATAATAATAAAGCAAGGGATGGTAATTGTGATAAGTTACCCTTCAATAGTGTGTGCACATTGATGTATTCACCATACGTGAATGACATTATAAATATAATTACAAGACATTGGAACACCTTAATAGTGGATGGTGATGTGAAAAGAGTAGTTGGTGAAAGACCATGTTTTGTGCATAAGATGGGTAAGAATATTAAGAAATGTTTGTAACAAGGCACATTGGACATAAAAGGTTGTAATTTAAATAAAGTTACTACAAGGTGTGGGTCATGTAACCATTGTTCAGCTATAAATTTAATAGAAGGGTGCAGGTTAGATGACATAAATAAGACTTATGTAAAATTTAGAAATGGTAATTGTAATAGTAATATTATTTACCTGGCTAAAATGTATATCATGCTCTGCTTTTATATAGGTAAGACCGAAAGACAATTCAGAAAACACATATATGATCATTTGTATAAAATAAACGTCAAAGACTCAAAGAATGCACTTTACAGGCATATCAATAAACAGGGTGAAAAACACAGCTTTAAGTTTGCAATAATAGATCAGGTTAATATTACTACCCGTGGGGGTAATTATAAGGCTATGCTAAGCAAAAGAGAAAGTGTTTGGCAGATACGGACTGATGTAATCAGGGAACCTGGTATTAATGATTACATATCTATTAAACCTTTCCTGTTGTTGTAATAAGAATTAATAATACAAGATAAATTTAAGTGAAAAGTGTGGCAATATATTAATATTTAGAAGTATTGGATAAGTATTTTGGTTATGGGTGTATGCACTCTCTAAGTGTTTATAGTAATTAGTATGCATTTAATGATGCTTGTTATATGAATTTTTATGATGACTTCAGGTAGTCAAATAAGTGTTTTTTTAATATAATATGTTTTAAATTAGAGTAAGTATTGTATAGTGTCTATGTAATTTATTGATTTTAATTTGTTTTTAAACTAGCTTAGTAAACATGCTATGAGTAGTCGATCGGAATACAAGAGTTAGCACTTTAAATATCAGGATGAAAATTTATCGCTAAAAAGTTTTTAAATGGATGAATTCAAATAGTGTTTATTGATTCTGAAGAAATCTGCGTATGCAGATGAAAGCACTCAACTATATTGCACTGGTGATTCATTGATGTATTGACATTAAAAGTTTTGCTTTGTTCGAGCCATAGTCATCTTGTTGATTTTTTATTAACATAGTTGATGGTGGGTTGCCGTCTTCCAACTGGAATTTCAGGCATTAATATAAAATGTTTCCTACAAATGAAACAATGAATAATTTTATGTAGATATATATATTTGTTTAATATCAATTTTTATGTCAGTTTATGTTGTTAATTGATACATTATGCATATGAAATTTGATATCATGTGACTGTTTTTACTATAAAAAGTACTTTGGGGTGGAGTTCAAACTGTTTCTGAAGAAGTTCACAGTCAATAAAGGGAATGAAAGTGCTAGATGTGGTGTCTGTATTTTTTCAGCAAGTTTGAATGGTTGTAGCAGTTTAATTGTGGATGTTACTTGTCTTTGTGGAAGAATCTTCATGTACAGAGGTATGTGTTAAATGTGTGGTGGTTTCGAGGGGGGTATTAGGAGAAGTGATAAGGACATTATTTCCTGGGTATAACATTTGTTTAATTGATAAACTGAATTTGTGAGGTTATAGCAACTGTTGTTTTGTAAATCAGAATAGTACTGTTTCTTAACGAGGTAGACTTGCTTTTTGGTAAAGTTATGAAGCTCTTTAAAGTGCTCTCAGGTTATGTAGCATTTTTTTCTGCCAGTCTTTCCATGTCTTGTCTCTATTTTGCAAAAGACTTCTATTCTAATTCTTTAGCCAAGGGGGTAAATATTGATTTTGCTGTTTTTGTACGTAGTGGTGCAAGGCTGTTAAGGAATTTTAAAACATTAATTGAACCTTTCTACTGCCTCATAAAGTGGCAAGGCTTTTAGTATAAACCAGTTAGGTGAGTTAAGAGCTACTAAAAATTATTCAGAGATCTACTTTGAGAGAGTACAAGTATTGTTGTATACTTGTTGTATGGCATGATAAGACTTTGGAAAATGATGTGGTAGGGAAAGGAGTCAAAGGTTTTGGCTAGCTCTAAGAGAATGATAGTATGAGTGACCTAGACTCAGGGCATTAGTAATGTGATCATCAAAACTTAATAAACTTGGCAGAGTAGATTTGTCTTTTACAAAATCATGTTGATCTAAGTCCAAAATGATGATATCCGTGTTATTGTTCCCCGGTATTTCACTCATGCATCTTCCAAAGCATTTTCCCAGAATGGAAGTGTGGTTAATATGTCTGTAACAATACTAATTTTATATATTGGTGTTATGGTAGCTGTTCGCCAACATTGCTAAAGTAATCAATCAAGGTGGGTACTCCCCCAAGTATATATACCAGCTCCAAGATCACACTATAGTGGGGAATAGGGCAAATTTAAAAATTAAAAAAAAGCTTCCTTCACTTACATTATTCATTGTGGTCTTTCCTGGTTGTTGGCCAACTATGGCCATTCGATGAATTATTTGATGATGTTAAAATTTGTCATTACTTCAAACATTTGCTCTTTCCCATTCAGTTATATGCCAGTCGCTGTAATCCATATTTGATGAGTGACCATAGACCCATTTACTTGCTGATAAAAAAAATGTTGATACTGTTAATGTATACTTGTTATACTTGGTGGCTGTGCAGTTGACCACCCCTACTGTAAATCTGATCTGAGCCACTACTCCCAGTCTAGTGTCATTAGCTCATTCTACCTAATATAGGGAGAACATCTGAGAAGGCCAACCCACTTAGTTTATTTCCTTCTGTTCCTCCTTTCTCCCTATCTTACAAAAAAAAAAAAATTGCCTGAATCTCCTTGTGTTCTGACTGTGCTTCTCAAACATTTTGTAAATATACACCAGGATTCATGAAGCTTGCGCCAGGTGCAGGTGTATCATTGGCATTCTAACAGCAAATATGACAGCTGAGCGATTCGGGTACGAGCTGTTTCCATGTGAACTACCTGAGTACGCTATGCCCACACAACTTCTGAGCTTTGTATGCTAATTACCCCATGTGCAGCAGTGTAGCATGCAAATAAAGGTATGTAGTTATTCAGGAAGTGGTGCAGGCATAGAGTAAGCATGCATAAATATAATCCGCAGAAACTGGTTTACATTTTTGCAAACATAAAATCGGAGCCATGACAGTGGGCCAAACACATGTATTATATTGTTAATATATGCCAATGGCTAAATATATAGCCATTGGCATAAAAAAATGTACAAAATATAAAATTAACATTTAATATATATAGTCGCACTATTGTGACGTGGAAGCGCAAGGCAGCAGTGAACAAAGGGGATTGCAAGGAATATATAAAAATATGGAATAAAACCACAATGAAACACATCACGATTTCTGCATAATAGTCAATGGCAGGCATGCTACACCATACTATGGTGCAAGGATTGCTAAGGGGCATTGACAATGTTATGCGCAGTAGCTAGGAATTAGTAGGCAATGCCATGCAAATGAGAGGAGTAATAGTGAATCGCAGATTCCCCGCTGGTGTAAGGATGCACTTCCCAGCATAGCATTATAACACCGAGGTGTGCCCTTGAGATAAAGTTGACATCAAGAGAGGGGTGTGCCGCCATTGCCGTAAGTGTCAAAAAAAATTCAAGCGAGTCACATCTGCCTCAGGTGATGAAAAACTTCTTTATTTGCAGCTAACCAGATTACAGCAGCATGTTGGCCAAGATGATCTCAATCTGATCAGCTTGTTTACTGACATCAACTTTTATACTTTCCTGTTACTAGCCAAAATAGCTTTTGTTACATTTCTGACAGTTGGCTAGGAAAAACATCTAGGATAAACATGTTTATCACAGATTACCTCAGAAAAGAATGTTTACCTCAAAACCACAGTTAGTACAGAATGTTCAAAAAGGTGCAGAATGCTCAGTTCAACAGTGGTAGTTGGAATTTTCTAGGACACACAGCCTGCCTCAGTAAATTAACTCTTACTCAGCCGTGCGTCCTTTTACCAAGCTTTCATTTAACTGCAATTAGCTTTCTTTATTCAGAAGTATAGAAAACAGATGTTATTCAAGTTCATAAGCAAACTACATCTATCATAGATAAAGCCCATCTTTAATAAACATGGTTCAATGACCTTTTCTTACCAACACTTCAGCAAATAGCATATTCATTTTGCTAGATGGGAGAAAGAGACAAATAACAGTATGTTTTAAAACTTTTTCTCTTAACATTTCCCCCCTCAAAACACTTTTATTTGTCTTCTTATTTCAGCAATATATGGTAAAAACTAAGTTTTTCTTTGCATACATTACTTCATTTGCAAGACAAACTTTTAAACTTCAAAACATTTGCAAAAGTCACATTTCAATGTATTCACTTTCACCAGTCTGTTGCAATTGCTGGTACATCGTCTTCGTAACAGCAGTATCAACCATTCTTTGTAGAAGACCTCTGATACAGGGTATACAACAGCAACCACATACCACCAAGATAGCCACAGCGACTCCAACGGACACCAGGAAACTGCTGATGAGATTACTCCATTTTCCAAACCATGCTTGTAGAAAGTCTGTAAAGGGATTACTTACCCCAGAGTTTTCTGCCAATTCTTCGGATAACATCTCCAAACCTTTCAAAGCTCGAGTGATGCTCCCATCAGGGGCAGTGTTATTCGGAATATATGTACAACAGAAAGTCCCAAACATCTTGCAAACTCCTCCTTCTTTGGCCAGGAACATATCCAACACAATTCGATTCTGCCATGCCACCTGCAAAGTGGCCGCCAGTTGCTCAGCAATACCTTTTAATGTATCTTTGGTATAGTTCACAAAACGCTGCTGGTTATAGTAAATGTAGTTGATCCAGTCCACATTCTTATTGGGTTGAATCTAGACAAAGATGGATGCAAAACCAGCTGCTATTTGGTTTATTGCTTTGTATTCATCGGGCACGCCTCTTGGTATGGCAATGCTATCGATGTAGAGACCGCTGACAAAGGATTGTTTCGGTGCCTCTCTTTTCCTCTTATTCAACCACATCAGTTTTATTTTAGGTTCTCTTATGAAATTGCTTGCTGGAACTGGGAAAATGTAGAATGGCAGAATTAACTTTGCAAGTGCACAAGTTCCCTTCCAGGGAATCGCAAGCCTTGATCTGAGTTTGTTGTCTCCACATAACCACCAAACATTTGCTAAACTATGAGTTTGGTTCTCCAGAAATGGATTTTCATTGCCATTCACAGTAACATTGCAATAATTCTGTCCCATATTGCCATATTTTTTCCTGTGCCATCTCTGGAAATGCACATATACGAACCTGGATAAGAAATTGCTGCAGGTGGTTTCTCAACTTTGCTTATGACTGGAAAATGCTGGGTTTCATCTTTGCATTCATCTTCGGTTTTGTTGAAGAATAACTTTAACAGACACGTCAGATTACCTTCAGCTTGCATCAATGGAACTGTTGCTAATTGCTGTTTACCTTCAGCACAAGAAACACAGTTTTCACGATGTACTTCTCGGGTACTATATCTAACCCAAGACAACCATTCATATGGTGTACGAATCCCGTCTCGAGTAACAACTGTTCTTCCTCTGTGAAGGCAAAATCTGCTTTACTTGTTGCATTCTTAAGGCTTTGCACTTTAAGTTGGAAAGTCCCCAAAGGATCAGTTCTAGTTGGAAGGGCCACTCCGATTCCATAAATGCCTGAATCACTTTCTTGTGGTGAAACAATAGTTATAGTAATTACTTCAGTACCTTGGAAATGCGCAATTTTTATTCTTTGTTGCCTGGTTTTATCTTTCTCTGATATCACTGCACCACTTGTTTCCCATCCATTTACATCTGTTGACCACCAAACATTTGACCAGGACGCACAGTCTCTATTGCACAAATATTTTGCACGAGTCAAGAAATTATCATTGTTCCATTTTGCACAGTCCAAAATTCCTTCACAAAGTTTTACCTTGAACACAGTAGTAACACCTGTTTGCGCCTGCAGCACCACCATTCCTTTTTCTCTCACAACTGTTCCTTCTCATATGGACATATTTACTTTTGCCACCAAAATCATCATCACGTAACAGTTCAAGTACCAGTTGAACATGGCCATCCTTCCTTTGTGGTCAGACTTTGCGTTCAGGGGTCCGGTGGAGTCTGACCAACATCAATGGTAGAAGGAAAAGTTTTAAGTTTTTTTACAGTGGGTGATATGAATCCATGAAGTCCTCTCTGTGATCTTTACAGCCGTAGGTGTCGGGATAAGTACTTGATATGGGCCTTCCCACCTGGGGGATGACCAGTTCTTTCTCTTCACAATTCGGATCCACACCCAGTCTCCAGGTGCCATGCTTAACAAGGTTTCACTTCTGGAATCTGCAAAGGAGTCATTGGTTACAAGAGACTTGACATTTATTAGCTGCTTCTTATAATCCACCAGATCCTCACCCCCCCCTCACGTTCCGCTGACAACAATTCTTGCCACTGCGGGACGTAATATGGTCTCCCAAACAAAAGTTCAAATGGTGTAAGTCCTTTGTAGGAGGGTGAGATTCGCATATACAAGAGTGCCAATGGAAGGCACGCAGTCCAGGATCTATGCATTTCTGCCATCAGCTTGTGGAGCTTACTCTTCAAGACACCGTTGTGTCGTTCCACCAGGCCAGCTGACTGGGGATGGTAAGCGCAATGATGTTTGAGATCAATTTGAAACACTTGACCCAACTTCTGAACAATCTGGTTTACAAAATGAGACCCATTATCACTATAAATGTGCCTTGGAAGGCCAAATCGGGGAATTATTTCTGTTGTCAAAAGCTTAGCTACTGTGTGTGCATCAGGATGCTTTACTGGAAAAGCTTCTACCCACTTAGAAAAAAGCATCAATTATGACTAGACAAAACCTTTTTCCCTCTGAGGGTGTCAACTAAAGTCCATACAGAGTGTGTAGAATGGATAGGGGGGGTAGGGAATGCCTGCTGAACTGCCCCCTCAGCATGATACTTTGCACATAATAAACAAGATAAACAGAATTGCTTTGCATAAGTTGAAAATCCTTTACACCAAAACACCTTAGACACTATTTGAATCATTGTCTGTACTCCTACATGGGCAGGTCCATGGCTAACCAATGCAGCATACCTAAAAAGGTTTGAGGGTAATACCATTTTGCCATCTGATGCCCTATACAACCCATCCTGTTGAGTGATACCATATTTTACCCAACGACATTTTTCTTTCTGTGTCATCAGTGTTTGCATTACTTTTAGTGTCTCTAAGTCTAAGAGGTGTCCGGGCTGTAAATCATTGTCATGTAAAAGCAAATAATTTTCTTGAGCTGCCTTTTTTGCAGCCATATCAGCAAGGGCATTTCCCCTGGAGATAGGATCTTTTTTGTTAGTATGTGCGGAACATTTACATATCGCTATCTGAATTGGTAATTGCACTGCATCTAACAACTGTAAAATTAAATCTCTGTGATTTATCGGTTTGCCTGTCGCTGTAACCATTCCTCTATTCTTCCACTGTTGAGCGAAAACATGTACAGTAGAGAAAGCATATTGACTATCTGTATAAATTGTCACTTTTTTACCCTCCCCTAAGGTACAAGCTCGAGCCAAAGCCACTAACTTAGCTGCTTGGGCAGAATAAATGTTTGACAATCCTTTTGCTTCTAAAACTTCAGTTTCTGTGGTGACAGCATACCCTACTAGTGTTTTTCCTACAGTGTCCTTCTTTGCTGATCCGTCTACAAACAAAACGAGATCAGAATCTACCAATGGAATATCCGTTAAAATAGGTCGGGGAAGTACTTTGTCATGAATGCTCTCTAAACAAACGTGTGGAGTACCTTCTTCTGGATTCGGCAAAAGTGTCGCCAGATTAAGAGTAGTACATCTTTCTATGGTCATATGTGGCTGTGTCAGCAGCACTGTCATACACGACAAATGTCGACTAGGAGATAAAAAGGTTATCTTATCTTGCAAAAGTATGGTAGCTACTGAATGTGGAACCCGCAATTTTAATGGATGAAACAAAACTATTGATGCTGAGGCTTGCACTGCCATGGCAGCTGCCACTACAGCTTGAACACAATGCGGCAATGCCCTTGCAACAGGATCTAATCTGGAGGAATAAAAAGCTATCGGTCTCTGTTTATCCCCATGTACTTGTACCAGAACCGAAGTCATATATCCTCCCTTACAATTAACCATTTGTACAAACTGCTTAGAATAGTTCGGAAAACCCAAAACAGAGGATCCTGCTATCAATTGCTTAATTCTATTAAATGCTTGTATTGCCTTATCTGTCCACTGTATATTACTTTTAGCTGCCATGGGAGTGTCATAGATCAGTGTGGTCAGTGGCCCTACTTCTTCAGCATAATTAGGAATCCAACTTCTACAGAAATTAGTCACACCTAAAAACATCATCTCCCGCTTAGTCGTAGGCATAGCTGCTTCAAGAATTGCTTGTTTTCTTTTATTTTCCAATTGTCTACCTTCCTGCGAGATTAAATAACCCAAGTACTTTACTTGTGCTTTCCACAACTGTAACTTTTCTTTATTTACTTTGTCCTTGCTCAGCTAAAAAACTAAGAAGGGCTAGGGTATCCTTTTTACAACTCTCCTGCGTGGGTGAGGCCAATAAAATATCATCTACGTACAACAGAACCTGGCTTCCCTCTAGGGGAACAAACTGAGCTAAATTTGCAGCCATTTCTTGTGCGAATATTGTCGGAATCTCACAATAACCCCGTGGCAATCTGGTGTATGTGTATCTTTTACCTTGATAAGTGAATGCAAACCAAAATCTACTCTCCTTATGTAGTGGTATGGAGAAAAAAGCATTGCTTATATCTATGACAGAAAAATATCTGTGCTCAGGTAGTAAATCATTAAGTAGTGTATAGGGGTCAGGGATCACCGGTGCTCTTGGGATCACAGCCGAATTAACTGCTTGTAAATCCTGAACCAACCTCCATGACCCATCCGGTTTCTTTACAGGAAGCAACAGAGTATTGCAGGGTGAATCCGGGCATTCAACAAGAATTTCTACCTGTTTTAGCTGCTCAATAACTGGTTTAATTCCTTCCTCTGCTTGCTTACTTAGTGGATATTGGTGCTTACGAGATCTAAAACCTGACTTTGCAGGTATACAAACTTCACCTGCTGTTTTCATTAATCCTACATCTCCTTTCCCTTTTGACCATAACTCTACAGGCTAGGCACTTAACGCACTATCTTCCTCTTGAGTTAGGAGGATTTGTCATGCCACTTCTACTTTGTTATCCCTGAGGTGCACACTTGGTTTTACCCAAGCTACCCAATTTAATCTTTGTATCTGGATCTGTTGATCTTTCGATTGACTTTCAGACATTGTGTCCCAAATCGTCACCTTTTTCGCCAAATCTACCCAATGTATCCCCACTGATTTAGTAACTGAAACATGCGGTCTATAACTTGAGTGATATAAAGAACTCATTTCCTTAGTCAAAGTACAGGTTACTACTGTATTACCTTGCGTATCCCAAAACATATCATTCAAAATTATCCTTGCACACTTGTGCTTAAAGAATTATTTTTCAAATTCTTTATCCGGACCAGGGGCCTTATAGAACATTGTACAATGTAAGTGTGCCGCAACCTGCGGTGACCCGCTCCTAGATTTACTTCGAGCTAGATTGATCAACTCTGTATCAACCCTCCCCGGGCTGTCTGAAATCAATTCTAGGCTATACCAGTAAAACAAGTCTTACAACCTTTAAGAAAAGCATTTTTCAATTGCTGTTCATACGGACTATCATTAGTCTGATCCTGCGGAATCATTATTCCACAATGGTTATTGAACACTTCTGTCAATCTTACAATATAGTGATCTACAGATTCATCATAATTTTGAATGCACTGATTTATTACTGTCCAATCTGCTCTTGGACGCCACTTATCAGAAATTCTCTTTAACAGATCAGTGACTCGTGTGTCTAACATCCCAGAATTATGCTTTAATGTAGTGCTGCCATCTGCCTTACATGTCCAAGTACCACAAACTAAGTGCCAATCTGGACCCAGGATTTGTTGCACTACTTGTTCTACTTCTAAACCATTTAGATGATAACTCAAATGCATACCAACTATGACCTCAGAAAACTTTTGAAATTTAACATTGGGATGAGGAATACCATCCATATCTCATTTTATATCCTCTCTAGCCCAGGGACGATAAACTAAAATAGTTGGTTCTTGTCCAACATCTCCTGCTTGTGGGTTTGCAACTTGTATTAAGGGAAGAGCTTCTGAATGGTCAGAAAGTTTAATAGCCCAACATCCTTGCCCTGCTGGTCCTGACCTTAACTGCATAGGTTGGTCTACCTGTTGCAAAGCAACCTTAGGTACTACGGGAATTTGTGGGTTAATTGGAGGGGTCACAACATTTCCTTGAGCAGCTAATAACCCACCCTGCTGTACAGATCCCACATCTTCTGACTGATATTGAGGAGGTTCCCCCGGTATGGCAGCAGCAATTTCACCATACGGTGGGGCAGTTGCCTGCCTTTGTACTGCACAAACTGTATGCTCATCCTCCTTATCTAAAAATAAAGCTACTTTTCCACTTGGCACCACTGATCCCTTTTGATTTATTTTCTCTTTTTCCTGACACTGTTTTTCTTTTATAGCTCATTTATTTGCTTCTTCTAACCATTTTTGTGCTTGGGGAAATCCCAATCGTCTCTGCTTTTTAGTTCTAGTTCCTGCATCCTTTTTCAAATCTCTAACCAATTTTGCACAGGCACTCCCATTGAGTGTACCATCAAAATCATATTTCAACTTCTAGTTTTTCAAAAATTTAACATTATTTTTGTTTAAACTTTTCATATATTTAGCATCAACATTTAAACAGGCATCACTCTCACACTTGCAGCAACTTGAACCCATGTTTTCCTAGATCTCTTATTTTAGAACTGTATATTTTAGGACTGCATCAAAATTATATTTACAGGGCTTATTACAAAATGGGGCTATCTTAACAAAATAACAGGTAATCCTAACAAAATAACAGGTGATCCTAACAAAATAACAAGTAATCCTAACAAAATAATCTTAATAATTATTCCTACCCACCCTTAACTAAAAATAAACCCCCCCTGTCGACAAGGTTAAATTAAATTAAAAGAAAATTGTTTTCATCCTACCTGAACCAGATGAGACTCCGTTTCCCTTTTGGTTCGGAAACCGTCCCTCAGATAGGGATCAGAGAGCGGCCAGCCTTTTTCCAATGACAAATCAGTCGGAGGGCTTTCCGTCGAGGGAATCTTAAGATAAGAAACCCTCACCTGCGCAGGTTTTTTGGTCTTTCTGTCGGTCTCATCCATATCTTCGTAGAGGTTTCCGGTCCGAAGGATCAAAATGTCAGAAGAAAAAATTCAAGCGAGTCACATCTACCTCAGGTGATGAAAAACTTCTTTATTTGCAGCTAACCAGATTACAGCAGCATGTTGGCCAAGATGATCTCAATCTGATCAGCTTGTTTACTGACATCAACTTTTATACTTTCCTGTTACTAGCCAAAATAGCTTTTGTTACATTTCTGACAGTTGACAGTTGGCTATGAAAAACATCTAGGATAAACATGTTCATCACAGATTACCTCAGAAAAGAATGTTTACCTCAAAACCACAGTTAGAACAGAATGTTCAAAAAGGTGCAGAATGCTCAGTTCAACAGTGGTAGTTGGAATTTTCCAGGAGACACAGCCTGCCTCAATAAATTAACTTTTACTCAGCCATGCGTCCTTTTACCAAGCTTTCATTTAAATGCAATTAGCTTTCTTTATTCAGAAGTATAGAAAACAGATGTTATTCAAGTTCATAAGCAAACTACATCTATCATAGATAAAGCCCATCTTTAATAAACTTGGTTCAATGACCTTTTCTTACCAACACTTCAGCAAATAGCATATTCATTTTGCTAGATGGGAGAAAGAGACAAATAACAGTATGTTTTAAAACTTTTTCTCTTAACAGTAAGCACATTGGAGCATTGCTAAACTGGTTTGCCCCTAGCTAGGCAAATCTGCAGGATAGGGGTGTGTCGAACTGGCCATAGCTATGCTTAGCTGAGAGTACACAAGGTAACCAAGTATGCATGTGAACGAAGATGAAAATGCACGTAAACCCGGTAAACGGGTATGCGCGGTGCACACTGCAGCTGAAACAGGAAGGATATAGGAAAGAAATAAGAAAATGCTGCAGCAGTGAAATTGGAGTACAAATGACTAACACCTAAGAGCCTTCAGTGGGCCATTGACAACAGCTAACAAGGCTGCAAGCAGCTACCTCCAGAACAGGAAAGGGGAGGGACTGTACTGCAAAGAAAACAGCAAAGTGTTATACTGCAAATCAGCTTTGTTCTGCTTTATCAGCTACAAGGCATATTTTTCCATGACTGGGTAGGGAAAGTACAAAACAAGAAAGACGGCAGGTGGATGCATGCCTGATAATGGGAGGGGATCCAGGTCTAAAAGTGAATTAAAGGGCAACAGATTAATCAAGGCAGGCAAGTAGATCACCACAGTAAAGGCCCCACACTTGCAGTACTCATTGCAAAACCCATAATTAAGAAACGCTGCAGCTGGAATAGCTCATACTTGTCCACTGACATCAGCAGCATCCATAGCACAATACTATAAAGTGTGAAAGCACTTCACACACATTTGTGTATTCCCATACACTCTGCACCAGTGGTGTATACAGACAGGGAACTTTTATTATCTACATGTTAGGGGCTGCCATAGCTTTGATCCACCAGCATGTGTTGGAGACTGAAGGTGGTGTGGAGGATGATGCACATGACCACCTCAGGCACCAGAGGAGGAGGAGAGTGTTCAGAGCCAGGGTGACCTACCAGGGGCTACATGATGTGGAGATAGTAGAGCATTACATGGTGGACAGGGACATCTTAAGCAACTTGTGGAGCTATGCTGGCCACACCTCAGAGCCAGCACAAACAGGGGGGAACCCATCCCAGTGGATATGAAGGTATGTGTAAGCCTGAGAATACTAGCTACAGGTACCTTTCAAAGACCAACTGGGGATATCATGGGGATCTCACAGGCATCTTCATCCAGGGTTCTACACCAGTTCCTGGATGCCATGTTACCACATGCCAATGAGCACATATACTTCCCCCGAACGCAGGAGGAGTTGGCCAGCAATATGCGTCTCTTCCACCATGTGGCACCACCCGGTGAGCAGGGTAGGCGCTACCTAAATCGCAAGGGATACCCCTCCATCAACTGCCAGGTAATGCGCAATGCCAAGGGCATTATCATGAATGTGTGTGCTGGCAGCCCTGGAAGCTATCACAACTCCCACATCTGGCATGCCTCACAGCCGTATCAGTTATTTGCCAGGGGGGACATCCCAAATGGCCACCTGGTGGGGGATGCTACCTATGCACTTGAACCGTGGATGACTCCCATCAGAAATGCGCACACACCCATGCATGAATGCCATAATGAGGCACACGCACAAACCAGAATCATCATAGAGCATGTGTTTGGGATGCTGAAATCATTGTTCCATTGCTTGGACATATCTGGTGGATCCTTGCAGTATTCTCCAGGCACATGTGCCCACATCTTCGTAGTGTGTGCCATGCTACACAATATGGTCCTGCGGAAACAGCTGCAGCAGGGACAGAATGGTGAAGGTCCTCACAGCCCACCCCCATTGCCAAGGGCCCCACAGGCACAGAGGTACTCGGACCATGAACACCCTGAGCCAGCCCCAGTAGGCAGGAGGCATGCCCAGTATGCCCATGCCCTGGCAAAGAGGGAAAATATAGCACACACACTGAGAGTGTAGGTACCTAGGGATTGACACCTTTCTCTACCTGCACACACAGTAAAAATTAATGGCACACACATAAGACCACCTGTAAATTATCATGTATAGGCAGTCTACTGTGTGCATCCAACATAGGCAGCCCTCAACTATTGCACACACAACTGCCATTGGCACAAGGTTAGTCAACACCTGAACAGTAAATTAAGCTATCAGCATATGCAGATACTGTATGTATAGATTCATAGGTAGGTACTTGGCCAACTGCCAGAGGCCATTCATAAGCCCAGCCAAAATGTGTCAGCTTTTGCCACCCCATTGATTCATTAACTGTCCCCTCTGTGGAACAGAGCCAATGGCGGGATCCCTGGGGTGCATCTACTGTTCCCCATCCAATCTTCAAGGTTTCTCTTGCAGTGTGTTAGTGAGGGGCTCTGTATAATGTAGTTGGGGATGTTGTTCCAAAGTATGGGGAGTGTCTGTGACAGGAAGCTGTCTCTCCAGCATCTTCCAGTTATTGTTGTGGAAAAGTTCAGCTCATTACAGTGTGTGGCTCACTGTGACATGGATTCCCATAGGTGGAGCATATCCATCAAGCCTGAGTTCGACATGGCTGTGTTGGCCAGTGGAGATCATCTCTGCGTAAACGAGATGCCACTGAGTAAATCAGGAGTTTATTCAGTCTGACTGCATAGGCCATTTTTTGGAGGCCAGTATTCCCTTTGGCAAGGTACATTCATGGACCTCCCAGCTGTTGGAAGTGTCTTCTGTGGTACATCCCACATGGGTTATTATACCCTATGATGGGACTGATGAGTAAAGGGGCACTATAACCCCAGTATGTCTAGATGGGAGTCCTTTAGTAATCAGATGGCCTACATAGAAGGATGTCCTAACTACTGTGGAGATATGCTTGTCAAAGGGGAGATCACTATCTACCTTAGTCCCCAGATACCCCATTACCTCATCCATATTAAAGTGGCTGCCACTTATGTGTTAATATGTGGGTGTCAATTCCACAATGGAATGACCATGCAGTTAGTAGCACTTGGCTGGAGGCCATGACGTTGACACTCTGTGACGTTCTCTGTGAGGCCCCTTGAGGGATGTCTGCGTCAGCTGGACTATCAATCATCGCTCCCAGTTCGCAGTCATTGCCAAACATGGTCTGCTGTAGTCCACCTGTGTTTGCCTGTACCTCTGAGATGTATATGCCAAACAGTAGGGCTCCCAGGACTGAGTCCTGTGGGACACCAGTCGTGACTGGTCAAGAGTTGGACCTGGAGACAGCTAGTCGTAGCATGTGGGTTCTCTGTGTAAGCCCGTTAGCAACCCAACCTGTGATGTATGGATGTATGTACAGGCTGGTGTGTTTATCAATAATACCTGAGTGGGGCATGGTGTCAGAAGCCTTGGCAAGGTCCATGTGGTATGTGTGAACCACCTCCCCCATCATCTAACATCTTGGTGACTGTATGTAAGATGTCAAACAGGTTCAGTAGGCATGAACTGCACTCAACCAATCTGACCTGGGTTGGGTCACGTGTTCGGAGGTTACCAATGTCTTTGTTAATGAGTGCCATGAGGATGTAAACCATACCATTGCAGACCAGGCTAGTCAGGCTTATGGGGTGGTAGTTACCATGGTCAGTTGGGATTCCACCTTGATGGTGTGGAATAACCATTACCACACGCCATTGTATGGGCATGTAGCCTGTAGAGAGGATGAGGTAGGAACACTTAATTAGGTGGGGGGTCAGGTTGTCTTGTACAGTTTGCAAGATACAGTCTGGGACAACATCTGCCTCCATTGACGCTGTGTTCTGCTGTTAGAGAGGGCCATTTACACCTGTGTGTGTCTGATGTGTGGGATACAGTACCTTTTGGGTAGTGTTGTGGGCTCTTTAGGCGGTGAAGTATGCACTGAATGTATCTGGAAGGATGTTGGTGATATCAGTAGGGTCAGCATATTTTTTGCTATATTTCACCAGCACAGTGAAAATCTCTGTCACCATGTTGTTCCTTGACATAGCCAAAGAAGGCTTTGTGGTTATCTTTTGAATCTTTGTGTATTCTCCTGCTGATGTAAACCTTGGATGATGTCATGAGGGACCTACATATCATACTAATAGTGGTCACGGATGTCTGCCCTTTGTGGGATTTACTGTTTGTCTGGAACACTGTCCTACTTCTCTAGTATAGCCTGTTTATTGCAGAGGTCCACCAGACTGGTGTCCTTGTCTGGGAGGAGTGAGTCTTGGTTTACCTGTGATGGCACGATCCATACATCCATGCAGGTGCGTATAGACTGCATTTGTAAATCTGTCTGTATCTTGAGCAGTGTTTCTCCTTAGCATGGGGGCTGTGAAACCCCCCACCCCTGTCAATAGTAGTGTAAATTTAGCTGTAGGAAAGGAATACACTGTGGTATCCATGGCTGCGGGAGATGCTTGGGTGTGGAAACTGAATAGTTCGTGGTCAGATCTAACTAGTGACTGGTTAACCTCCGCTGTGGTGCACCTGTTGCCCATGTTGGTGATGACAACTTCTAGTAGTTTCCACCCCACATTAGAGAGGTTACTACCTTATACAGGGCATATGAGGTGATAAATTCCAGGAAGCGCTGGGCCTGGAAGTGAGTACTGGAGTAAGTTTCCAAGTTAATGGTATGGTAGTTGACATCGACCAATGCCATGGTGTGCGTTAAGACTGTCATGTTTTCTATTGTCTCCAGGTAGGTGGAGTCGTGGTCCTGGGTCATAGAGGGTGATCCGTAGTAGGCCACAGTTTACATTGCAGTTGTGGCTGATGTTAGCTGCACATGGAAGATCTCAGAGGTATCTTGCTGCCCCACTAACCTGGAGGTGTAGGTATCCCTGATGAATATGGATACATTGACTCTGCTATTGTGCTCTTTACGGAGCTGGTATTCACCTTCTAGACTCTCCTAAATAAGGCACCATGGGGGCACCAATAGCCTTGGCCAGTATTGAAAAGCCCAAGGCTGACACATAGGCCGGTATGGTATTGTTGCATGCATGTTCCCCATCTGTGCTTGATTTTCATCTCTCCTGTAGGTAACCTACTGGTAAGCAGTATAAAGCCTTAAACTTATGCAAGTCTTCTAGCTTCCAAGATAGACTTTTGGAGTGACTAAGTATCATTGTTCTGTATGATCTTGCTGTACTTAACTGTTTCCTGACTACATGGTGATTTCTCATTGTATATTGTGATCTGAAGGTTTGTTTGGTCACATATTATGGCTGTGATGGCCTGCACCTTAGAGGTTCACAGCCTACTAACTATCTGCCCAAGGGCAATTAGAAGCATAGCTTGATGTGTGTTGGCTTTCCCCGCACCCTTGATGAAGTAACTGAGCCTCTGTCAAGCATAGCCAATGAAGCAATTCCAGGCAGAGTTGCTGGAAGCTGTTGAAGACTGGGGTTGTGGTGGGTGATAGGGGCACGTAGTGATCTAATGAGGGCATGTTAATGTGACAATTCAACACCATTCAATTCCCCCAACAGGTCTTGCAGCTATCAAACTGGACAGGCTTCCCCACTCCATGGCTGTATGGTTCTGGGACACATGATCCTAGGGATGTATATTCGGTTACCCATTCACACAACAAGGTTTCCCTTGAAGTGTGTCAGTGAGGGGCTATGCCTAATGTAGTTAGGAATGTAATGTATTGTCTCACAGTACATTTGTTATATGTTGTTGTTTCAAGAGTATGTGAAGCTCAGTCAGTTCGGGGGCCTCCGCCCTTTGCTTACACACAGAAATCATCCAAAGAGGAAATGGGCAGAATCAACATTAATGTCAACAGTGTAATGGTTACAGCATCTGCATAGTATCTGTGCATTTGAGGGTCCAATCCCAATAGAGGCAGGGATGTTTATCATGTTCAAAAGTACACCTTAACCACAGCTTGCATATATAGGTAGTAATCGTCTGTATAATAAACATTCGAAACACCCATATAAACCCATGTGTGCTGGAGAGTACAGTCAACAGAGAATGTAATGTTATGTTAGCACATAGTGAGATGTTACTTCACTGACATGTATATATCCTGAGTAGTTAGCAGATGTGGCCAAGTTTGCGCGCACAGGTTATACATTACAAAGTTTGTTTAACTGTGTTTAACCACTGCTATAATGTCACACAAACACTTTTAAACATTCTTACAACTGCTTAAATGAGCCTTATTCTGGAGTAAAAAACATTTGTAAAGCATCGCAGGTGTTGAACCCTGGACCATGCACGCTATAGTCATGGGACTTACCACTAAGCCATCCGAGGTGTATAAATGTTTCACAGCCTTGAGACTACACTTTACACCATATGCATTTCACTTTAATGATCACAAATGGGACAGTCACTTTGTGTACATATGTACAGTACATTGTAATGTAATGATGTTTGTGAACCAACACATTCCAGTCTACATATATATTACTGTTACAAATTAATACGAAATACATATATATATATATATATATATATATATATATATACATGTCAGTGTTGCCTGCACATACATATATATATATATATATATATATATTATACAGTTACTTCAATAGCCATATATATAAACGTCTATGAACACACTTCATGACACAGAAGCACTCCAAAGGAATTGGAGTGTACACAAAACACATGCAGCTCTGGTATTATAACAATTAATATTAAACTAATTCACCATAGACAGGGTGGTTGTTGTGTATGTGAAGATTGGGGTTAGGGAGGAATGATGGGTAATGCAATCATGCATCAAGGAAGGCCTGGGTCGGATGTCCAATAAGTTAACTGGAGGGGTATACATGGAGTATGGAGACAATATAAAAAGGACACAAAACAAGAACCTTTCTCATTCATAATACACCCTGTCATGTCACATTGCAACACCTAATTTCACAAACACATGAACATTAACATGTATCAGACATATGTACACCAACTGACTATCACATTTGTTTTCAGTAGTGAGGAATGTCAGTAGTACAATATATATTCTAAACACCATAACATTTGCACATATCTCAGATACCTTAGTGGTAAAGTCAGTGACTGTGGTGTTCATGGTCCCGGGTTCAAGACCTGCAAGGGCTGTTAGGTTATTTTGAGGGCCAGAATAAGGGCTGTTGGATGCAGGTGGATTAAAGCACTCTTACACAGTTGCAAGCGGGTTTCCATGGGTTTGCGCGAAGCGGCGCAGAAACACGTAAATGGAGAAGCGCTTCACAGGTTTAACCTTTGCTTAATGTCACGCAGACTACGGGCAAGCCTGCTTACATCCACGTAAATGTGCATTATTCCCACTTTCCCAACCAGTGCCTTCTCTGAGAGGTAAAATAACACCTTCCAGGAGTAGAACCCGCAATCATGTACTCCATCCTCAGAGTAACCTAACACTAAGCTACCTGGGATGTACCTACCCCAGTTGTGTGCAGACAGGTTAAAACACAAAAGGGAGGAATGTGTTGAAATAGGACAACCCACCATGTACCCAATTAAAGGTGTATGCTCATATATATATATATATATATATATATAGATATATATATATATATATATATATACACACACACACAGAGAGAGAGATACAGACATGTCAATATACATACAAGTCTACATATATATGTAGATATATAGATAGGTTAAAAACATCTACACATCTATGGAGGTACAGATAAACATATGCAATAATTATATATATATATATATATATATATATATATATATATATATATATATATATATTCATATACACACACACACACATACATGTCTGTAGACAGCATCCGAAGTGTTCATATCTGAGTATAACATAGACCATAGCAATAATACATTCCACCCCCCCCAAACAATATGAGCATAACATATGAACAGTATATGCCAATACACTATTACAAATATGTTCTATGGACACAGTCGCCAACACAACTGCAATGACTGCAAATATCCATGACAGAAATACACAGACAGCTTTAATTTTGCAAAACTTTATTACATTCCGATGTATTGCCAAAAGGATTCAAGGACTAACAGTACCTGAATGCTATACAGGAAGCATTTAACAGTGCCTTAATGAATCAGCCTGCAATTGCCATAGTATTAGTCCTCTAAGAGATAGGTGTTCACATAGGGAAAGAACACCTACACACATATAGACGTTGTATAGAAGGGGATCCTACACCCCTGCATGTGCTATGTACACCCACCATCTACCGTACAACCAGAATAATTACATCAATACATACTGTCAAACCATAACCTATTCAACTACTGTACAACATCTGCTGAAACCTTAACATACCTGGACACAGACATACTAACATGGCCCTATGTGAAGTAGTTGCTGTTATACAATTGAACAGCTGCTGATGTAACAGGGTTTGTATGAACTAATCCCGTTTCAGAGGGTCGAAAGGCTCGTACACCAGGAAGTATTACCGAGTACTGATTATCAGCACAGTATGATACACAGTAACACCAAACTAAATATGTCTGGTAAGCACGCTGTAAACCCCATAACATTATATGCATAGCTATGCAGCCTTGAGCTGGTCAAACAACCTTGCCTGACTGAAACATATGCAGAAGTATTAGGTACAGACAAACCCTGCACAAGTAGCAATGTTCAGAAATATAACAGCAGTATGCACATTTAGACCAAATCCTCTAGGCATTACACACAATATATTACTGTTCGCCTCCATACAGCTGTTGCAATAGATTCCAAACAACACCTCCATGCTGTCTTCCTCACAAGTAAGGCAAAGGGACAACACCCAAGTGGAGTACTCAATTATACTCAACTGTAGCCATGGTATTGGCAAAGGCAGTAACAGCGCAGCTGATGTGCATGTAATTAACTACTTAGGAACACCAATTGGTTATCAGGACAGCACATGGTACTGATCTTTAACTATAAAAGGTTGCCTTGTCACACATTCAAACCATCTATCTGTAGGACAGTACAAAACACTGAAAGAAGAACTGAAAACGAGTATTATACTAGTCAATAACACCTCCGATTACTAAGAAGGTATGTATAACATGTAGTATGTATAACATGTAGTATGTCTGTGTATGTAGTGCCTGTTCTGCAATAATTAGTGTAATTAATGCATATAGTGGAAATAGCTATCTCGTAGCGATGAATTGTTGAGCAGTAGTAATGTTTGTAGTATTCTATGTGTGTACTGCTGTAGGTCACGTGGCAAACTCTGCATACACCACAAGGGATGATATGGGCTTGAAACCCACCAATTCGCTTCCAGCCACTGTCAGTGTCAGGATTGGTCCAACAAGTATGTGCTATAACAGGGGATAGTATACGCCAATATATTGTAACAGTCGACATATGTATGGGTGTATAAGTAAGATGAGCATGTTAAAAGTGGGCTTACTGTGCAAATATGGTGTACATTGTGGGATATAGTGCCAATAACTGTGTAATGTACAGTATTTTAGGCAGATCTGTATTCTACTCTACATAGCAGTTCTGTTATGTTATGCAAACAGTAGTTATGTCTATTGGCAATTACAATACTCAATAACAGGATACATATCATTTGTATTCATCTGATAGTTTAGCAGCATGATAGCAAATATAATTGGAAGAGCCAGGTAACTATCTATGCACATAACAAATGTAATATCTACCTCTCTAGTATTGTTTGCAAGCAATAACAGCTGTGCATGTGTACATGTTATGCAAATGTGTAGTGACCCTTGTTACAGGGCTAGACCTCTCTAGTATCTTTTGCAAGCAATAAGAAGTGTGCATGTGTACATGTTATGCAAATGTGTAGTAACCCTTGTTACAGGGATGGACCTCTCTAGTATCGTTTACAAGCAATAACAGCTGTTCATGTGTACATGTTATGCAAATGTGTAGTGATCCCTGTTACAGGGCTGGACCTCTCTAGTATTGTTTGCAAGCAATAAGAGCTGTACATGTGTACATGTTATACAAATGTGTAGTGACCCTTGTTACCGGGCTGGTCCTCTCTAGTATCATTTGCAAGCAATAAGAGCTGTGCACGTGTACATGTTATGCAAATGTGTACTGACCCTTGTTACAGGGCTGGTCCTCTCTAGTATCATTTGCAAGCAATAACAGCTGTGCATGTGTATATGTTATGCAAATGTGTAGTGACCCTTGTTACAGAGCTGGACCTCTCTAGTATCATTTGCAAGCAATAACAGCTGTACATGTGCACATGTTATGCAAATGTGTAGTTACCTTTGTTACAGGGCTGGGACAAATGTCTATGTGCACACCTACATAGAGTGGATATTGAGAGTAGAGACACACTGGTTGAACTACCAGGTTTGTGTAACTCAACCTCTCATTGCCAACCTAACAGCCACTTGCACATACTGTATGTAAGGTAGTGCACAGCACTGGTAATGAAACAGGTTGCATATCATCTTTAACTCTAGTGTAACATCTGCAGTAGGAGTGTAAGACATAGTAGACAACTGCCCATGTGTAATAGCTGCTTCATAGGTGATGGCTCATACTATCTGATTATATCCTGATCATGTTGATAGTGGCATCCGAGTCTATTGATACATAACTCTGTTTGGAGAGTGGGTGTCTGTGCCTAACAGAGCTCATGGTCCTGGTGGATATGTGAGTATATACCCAGAGAAGGAAACAGAACTGTAGACACTTGCATCATCTGTAATCAACTAACAGGATGTGATGTGCTCCTCAGAGGTGGATTGCTGCTAAAGGTAGCTACAATGTTTCCGTAATAGCCAGTGTTGTCACATCCATAACACAAATATTTACATGTGAGCATCACTGTCTAAATTTTATAGATGTGTCCAACCTGCGGCCCTCAAAGCTCTTCCATGCGGCCCTCAACCTCTAACTGCAACATCGATGTACGCATGCCCCAAAACACATTTTTTGTTTTGTGTTTTTCGCTCCCGTGACCTGTGGTGCTAATGTCGGTGTGCGCATGCGCCAAAGCACCTTCTAGTTTTGTTTTTGAGCCAAAAAAGGGTCAGTGTGTTTACGCCATTATTTCTTGAGAACAATCAGTGTGTGTGTGTGTGTGTGTGTGTGTGTGTGTGTGTGTGTGTGTGTGTGTATGTGTGTGTTCTCGCTGAAGAGGGACTCGTGTATGGATTTGCCGCTGTTGCCTTTGAAAGGGACAGCAATTACCTGTGTTAATAGGTAAGTACAGAGTGAGTACATGCATGAAAGTAGAATTGTGTGCTTGAAAGTAGAAGAAGAGTGTGTGTGTGTGTGTGTGTGTGTGTGTGTGTGGTTGTGTGTGTGTGTGTATATG
>NC_056748.1:104468353-104690853 GCF_019279795.1 Protopterus annectens
GGCCCCCACACTTTAGTCATAGGTGACTCTATAGTCAGGCACACTGATGTCCCACTCACCAGGCTGAGCAAGGAGAAAATTACAGTCAGCTGCCTGTCGGGTGCCAGGATCCACCACATAATGCATGCACTCGAGTCACTCCACAACAAGTACAAATACGACTTTGTCATTGTCCATGTTGGAGTGAATGACTTAAGACATACCTCCCTGGAGTACATGAAAAGAGACATGGAAGAGCTCTCTGATAATGTGGCCCAGGCAGGTATGACCCTAGCCCTGAGTAGCTTCCTGCCTTCGTCCAGAATAAAACCACAGTATAAGGACAAAATGATTGACTTCAACAATTGTCTAAGCTTCTGGTGTCATTCAAAGGGTATCCAATATCTGTCTGCCTGGGATGACATGATCGACAAATCACGATGCTTTGCCAGAGTTGGTCTGCACCGATCACCCCTGGGATTCAGGTTACTGGCTAAAGCTCTTGGCACCCCTATAGTGCCTTTTTTAGGCAAGGTTCAAAGGACAAAACCACCACCGTAACAGATACAAGCATGCAAAATCTGAAGGTAATGCTACTCAATGCTGGAAGTCCAAACCTCAAAATGCACTCTCTCGAGGCAGTCCTAAAAATGGAGAACATCGATATCTGTGCAGTAACGGAGACCTGGTTCAAGACTCCAGAGAGCACTCCTGCAATACCAGGCTACAACTCTTTCCACACTTTTCGGCATCTAATCCAAGACCGAAACACTAAAGGTGGAGGAGTGTCCATATTCACCAAGGATATTTACACCTCCAGGCTAGTTGCCCAACACAATGCATCCGAAATTCTCCAGGTGCAACTAACACTAAGTAAGACTGCAATCCAAATTGTAGCTTGCTACAGATCCCCCACCATGAACCCAAGATTCTCATTACACCTTTCTAAACATACTGGAAAATATTAAGATACAACCAAACACCCTTATACTAGGTGATTTCAACTTCCCTGCCATTAACTGGGAAAACTACTCTGGTACCAACACCTTTTCCCAATGGTTCTTGGAATTCATAAATTCCAACACCCTGGATCAACTAATTTATTGTCAGACCAGGGCCTCCAATATTCTAGACCTGGTCATTACCAACATGGGAGATAGATGCTCCACACCAGTGGTCACCCCCTCATTGGTCAGATCTGACCATAAGTAAATCACACTGGAAACAGCAACAAATGAAAAACCACCAAGAGCTGGAGCTGAGATGCAAACAGGTGTATTCTGGTACCTCGGCTAGAAATAGCCTTCAAAGGAAAATTTTCCTTTGAAGGCTATTTCTAGCCGAGTTACCAGAATAAACCTGTTTGCATCTCAGCTCCAGCTCTTGGTGATTTTTCATAAGTAAATCACCCTTGAAATCCACATCCCACCCCCACCCACCAGTAAGGAAACCTCTATAAAAAACTTCTCCAAAGCCAACTTCATGCCACTTAAGTCAGAAGTGACAAACTTCATGGCACCCATGAAGACAGGAGATGAATGTTCAGCTGCTGAATCCTACACTAAGGCACTGTATGAGCACATCCACTCGTGCATGAATCGTGCCATCCCAAATAGAACCAAGATGCTCTCCTCCAAAAATAGGAAGCCAATCTGGTGGTCCCCTGCCATAAACAAACTATACAACAGAATGAAGAAACTGTTGCAGAAAAGTGGAAAATCCCAGGATGCAAAAAACTCCCTTACCAGCCTCAGTAAGAAGCTGAGATCCCTCATAAAATCCTCAAAAGCTAGTTACGAAAATAAAAATTGCCAAAGATTCCAAAGACCAACCACAAGACATTCTATAGTTATGTAAAGAATCTAAATGGCAATGCTCAGATCTGCTCTGAGCTACAACAGAATGGCATTAAATCAGGGGCGGCCTGTGCTATTGGACTGCCGGACTGCAGCCCCCTAAAAAAAGAACTAAAAACAAATAAATAAAAAAAGAAAAGAAAAAAAAAAGTTTTTAAAAATTCGTGGACTTCGCGCATGCGCAGTAGTCCAGACTACTGCAAGTCTATGCGCATGCTCCAGGCAGTCCGGCAGTCCTCATAGGGAAACATGAGGAATGGTCTGTGCAGTTCTAAACTGCATAGACTCGCTGGGAAAACGTGTCGGGGCCGGACTGCAACACCAGCAGTCAGTCTCTCGTCAGGAAGGGGTTTGGATCTCGCGGGTCTTTGGAGTCGTGGGTCGGGGAGGGGTTTGGATCTCACGGGCAGTGGATTACGCTGGTCTTTGGATGTACATGCATGTATGGAGAATGGACAGGTAAGTGTGTCAGACAGATTAATGATGTACTTTGTGATTGAATTTATTGTGTGTGCTTGAGTTATGTTGGGATTTGAATTTATTGTGTGTGCTTGAATTTATGTTGGGGTGTGTGTGTGTTTGAAGTTTTGAATTTATTGTGTGTGCTTGAAGTTATGTTGGGATTTGAATTTATTGTGTGTGCTTGAAGTTATGTTGGGGTGTGTGTGTCTGTGTGTGTGTTTGAAGTTTTGAATTTATTGTGTGTGCTTGAATTTATGTTGGTGTGTGTGTGTGTGTGTGTGTGTGTGTGTGTTTTGAAGTTTTGAATTTATTGTGTGTGCTTGAATTTATGTTGGGGAATCATTGAATTTAATGGTGTGTGTGTGTGCTTGAATTTATGTTGGGAAAGCATGGTGTGTGTGTGTGTGTGTGTGTGTGTGTGTGTGTGTGTGTGTGTGTGTGTGTGTGTTTGTTGGGGAAGCATGGTGTGTGTGTGTTGGGGAAGCATGGTGTGTGTGTGCTTGAATTTATGTTGGGGAAGCATGGTGTGTGCTTGAATTTATGTTGGGAAGCATGGTGTGTGTGCTTGAATTTATGTTGGGGGAAGCATGGTGTGTGTGCGCTTGAATTTATGTTGGGGGAAGCATGGTGTGTGTGCGCTTGAATTTATGTTGGGGGAAGCATGGTGTGTGTGCGCTTGAATTTATGTTGGGAAGCATGGTGTGTGTCTTTTGCGCTTGAATTTATGTTGGGGGAAGCATGGTGTGTGCTTGAATTTATGTTGGGGGAAGCATGGTGTGTGTGTACCTGAATTTATGTTGGGGGAAGCATGGTGTGTGTGTGCCTGAATTTATGTTGGGGGAAGCATGGTGTGTGTGTGCTTGAATTTATGTTGGGGGAAGCATGGTGTGTGTGTGCTTGAATTTATGTTGGGGGAAGCATGGTGTGTGTGCTTGAATTTATGTTGGGGGAAGCATGGTGTGTGTGTGCTTGAATTTATGTTGGGGGAAGCATGGTGTGTGTGTGCTTGAATTTATATTGGAAGCATGGTGTGTGTGCTTGAATTTATGTTGGGGGAAGCATGGTGTGTGGGTGCTTGAATTTATGTTGGGGGAAGCATGGTGTGTGTGTGCTTGCATTTATGTTGGGGGAAGCATGGTGTGTGTGTGTGCTTAAATTTATGTTGGGGGAAGCATGGTGTGTGTGTGTGCTTGAATTTATGTTGGGGGAAGCATGGTGTGTGTGTGTGTGTGTGATAGAGAGAGAAAGAAAGAGACAGAAGAAGGGACTGTGTGTGTGTGTGTGTGTGTGTGAGAAAGAAAGAGATAGAAGAAGGGACTGTGTGTGTGTGTGTGTGTGTGTGTGTGTGTGTGTAAAATGCCCCAGTTATTATATACTGGTGGCTAGAGAACAAATGATGTTGGGTAGAGATACTTAGGCTTGAACCCTGTACCTTGTATGCAGGTGTTAAGGACCTGAATTCCCTACCCGCCACCATTTGTAAAAAAATTGCAGATTTTTGCCTCCTATTTGATCTGATCTGTTCCTCATAATATCTGTGGTTCCTAAATGTTGCAATGCTTGATATTTGATGGTGCAGTGGTAGTATTGTTGCTTTACAGCTGCAGGTTCTTGGGTTTGATTCTTGGCTGGGGTGCCTTCTGTGTGGGGTCTGCATCTTCTCCCTGTGATTGTGTGGGTTTGCTTTTGTGTCCTCCCATGTTATAAAGACATGTCTGCATTATTTCTTCCTGGTCCTCTTCTGAAAATTGTTTTTTTTTGTTCAAGTCAGATTCTCCTGATTAACAAACGTTAAATAAAATTGACAGGCATTTGAATTTCAGACTTCATATTCTTCAGAAAATACATAGTAACACCTTTTATTCTAGCAATTTTCTAAGTTTATAAGATTAATATTTGAAATGTGTCCTTATTTTTGGGACTGTATTGCCCCATTATTGGCTTTGTCCAGGTTTTTTGTGCTAAGGTTGACAACTATGGCAAGAACTGAATTCACTGAATATGTCTGAGGGCTGTATTCCTCATTACTGGGTTTGTCCAGGTGTTTTGTGCTAAGAGGTTGACAGCTATGGTGAGAACTGAATTCATTAAATGATAGCCATTTAAGTTTCAGTCTTCCTCTCTGTCACAAAGCAGCTGATATGTGAGTGGTGTGTTGCTCTGACTCTTTTGCACAGGGATCTTGGCAGTAAAATGTATGGTGGTAACACAGCATTTTCTACAACTTTCCAAGATTATACAAGCAATGTTTAATGTGTCCCTGGTTTTTGGCCTTTTGTGCCCCCCCCCCCAATAAATTTGGCTTTTTCCAGATTTCTTGTGCTGCAAAGTGGAGATGCAGTTGAGTGTTGAATAGATTTTACAAGGAGCTGAGAGCTGCAGGGAAAGAGAAGTTTAATGCTGCTTATGGAAAATCAGCTTGCAATGTTAATAACACAACAGGTTGTGTACTTGCTTTTGATGCAGAAGGTTGTCGGTTCTACTCCCACAAGGAGTGAATGCTGCTGTACTGAAAAAGTTGATACTAACTATGAGCCTGTTATCTGTTTGCCATCCATTTCCTATTGCAATATTACTAGCTTATTTTAATGTAATTTAGGCAATTTATTCCTCAGGGCATCAGACACTTTATTGTTCGATGAAACCATGAAATATAAAGGTGACTGCTAGCAGCAACCCCTTCATTACAGATTTATTTAACGGAATTATTTAGATGACTTTTTACTACTTCAGAGATTGTGCATATTTACTGATAATGGTGAACTGTAGAATTGTGCATATTTACTGATAATAGTGGACTGTAGCAGTTTGAGTAGACTTTTATGATGGAAATGTTCTGAATTGGGCAGTTTTGTTTCATTGTTTACTGGAAAAATTTTCAAAGCAATAGGAAGGTGTATCAAAGAGCACATGTATGTTTCATATGCAAGGGACCTATGATTTGAAAACAGCCCAGAATTAATTTTTATCTGCCACAGGTAAAATGTATTTTCTTTGAATGTGGGTTTTAATGTTGTTTCAATGAATGTGAGTTTCAAGGGCAGAGAAGTTTTAATGCCAAGTTTGTTTAGCAGATGTCTTAGTGTTTGCGCTGTAAAATGCAAAATAAAACTTTCAAATGAAGTTCAAATCATCATAGAAGTAAAACAGTATGCACATTAGTGTTTATGGTAAATAGAGTGAAATAGCAAAGTAATGAATCATTGGAATGGCTACAGGGGGAGGCCCCATTCGACCATGGTTTTGTGAGGGGGAAGGGTGGCAAACTTAGACAGCCCCAGCTGAACTATATCTCCCAACTGTCTAGATTTTCAAAGAATGAATGGGTTTTTTGCTTCTTATTTTTGGTTTGTTCCTCATAAAATTTGTGGTTTTCTGGCAAATCATTTAGGAATTAAGTCACTAAATAATGACACACTAGTTCCAGACTTCATAACCTACAGAAAAATGCATGCTAAAGTAAGACCTGTTCTATCAACTGTCCCAGTTTATACAAGAGCAATTTTTAGTACTGTTTATATGTTCCCCCAATATATTTGGCCTTGTCCAGATTTATTACATTAACAGGTTGAGAGGTACATGCAAATTGCTTTATAGAATTCGGCATAGCCAACCCGCTCAACTGTCCCTGAATTTGGCTCAAAATGTTGCTCTTCCCCTAATAATCCCTCTGCAAAATAGCAATTTTGGAAGAAAACATGGAGGGTTTACAATTAAGAAATAACTGTAATAATCAGAGTTATAGATTACTTTTATTTCAGAAATGCATGTAGACTCTTTTTTTATTTTGTCAGCTGCTCAAGTTAGCAGTACTAATATTAAAGTGCCCCTTCTTTGACAGGTTCCCAGCTGTATTGTGTGGCTATTTTATATTGTTGCATCACATTTTTGGTCCATTTTTCATAAAATTGTGGGGTTTTTTTGGCAAATTATTGGTAAATCATTAAAGACTGAAGTTAGAAAATAATGACAGGCATTTGAGTTTCAGATTTCATATCCTTCAGAAAATTCATACTAATGCAAGACCTACTATTCTATTATCTTTCTAAGTTTATAAGAACAATATTTAAAAATTTTCCTTATTTTTGGGCCTTTGTCCCACTTCTATGTATGGCTTTGCCCAGATTTCTTGCCCTGAGGGTAAGAGGTATGACAAATGTTAGTGCCAATCACCGTCATCCAGAGACGTTTCAAATTGTGACATACTTGTTGCACCACACTCCCCCATGTAGTGACTCTAGATGTGTCCAAGCAAGGAGCAGTTATGCAGTGTAAATGCGCAGAGTATCCCCCCATCCAAGGTAGACACAAGTACCACAGTGGCTTTTCATCTGTTCTTGATTTTGCAGAATGGTCTGGTTTCTGTCATATTTTTGTACTGTTGATTTATGCTTATTACTCAAAGTGCCTGTTGCTCTGTGTTTTAAGTAGCAATGCTTTAATGACCATCAAGTAAGCTTGTCTGAGATCATAATAAGCAAGTAAGCTTTAATAAGCATACTGTTAAAGAATTGCCAACATTGAAGCCTTTCTGTTGTTGCCATGCAGAGAATACTTAACTAGATAATGTATAAACATTGGATATTGAAATGCATATGACAGTATTTGTAGTAAAGGACAGGATTACATTATTTTAAGAAGCTTATTACACTTGTTGGAGACTTCTAGTGATCTCTGAGGGCTTTACCAGTAAACTAAACAGAATGCCATTCATGTGTGGTCCATAACCTGTACAGTAATAATTTAAGCAATGTATCTTGAGCTTGTTTCTTGTTTGCTTTTCATTTTTACTTTGATCATGTTTTCCCCATGAAACAACTAGATAGTTAGCAAACAACAACCAGATGCATAAAATATTATATTGTATGGTAACAATACACAAGTACAAACAGCAAACAGACCGGTTTTGGCTGGAAACCAAGTACACAGCCTTCTTCAGTGTATGTAGAACAATTCAATCAGAGCTGTTTATAAGGTACAAAGTCAGATTTCATTGGTGGATGCTCATAAATATTCATTTAATCCAGGGGGAAACAACCCACCAAGCTTAATAATCCATTTCTTTTCCTTCCCATTTAATACTGTATGCCACCCTGTTTTGTTGGAACGATCCCCAAAAACCATATCGATAATGGTGAACATAAATCTAGCTGTTGGATGTGCCATGTGATGTTTATATAGAGCATTATTAATTCCCTTCTGTTTAATGTTACTGATATGTTCAGAGATACGTAGTCTCATGGGCCGAGATGTTTGCCCCACATAAAAAGCTCCGCAGTTACAAGTAGCCAAATAAATAATCCAATCGCTGCTGCAATTGGCAAAAAAGCGGAGATCAAAAACTTGGGGGCAATTCCTACTTGAAAATTCCTTGGCTTTATTGATATATTGACAGTTGGTGCAATGTCCGCATGGAAAACATCCACGTAGAATGTCACCAGAAAGAGTCGTCTGGACATAACCAGTGTATCTAGTGTCACTATGTTTATAGTGATTAAAGCATGTATTCAGATTTTTACCCTTCCTATAGGAAAAAAGACATCGAGCTGGTATTAAATTAGAGATGTCATCATCACACTGTAATATGTTCCAATGTTTGTGGATACTCTGAATAAGACAATTGGAATTCCTGGAAAAAGTGGTGGTTAAATCTAAGTGGTTGGGGTGATGTATTGAGATGTTCTCTATATTTGAGTAGATCCGATCTGTCCATGCAATTAACCTGATGTTTGGCAGTGGCAATATCCCACCTTGTATCCCTTTGTTTGAATCTTTGGTCAGGTCAACTTGATTGTTGCAAAATGTAGCATGTTCTGAGCATATCGTTTGGCCCTGATGAATTGGGCCTAGGAATATTGCGTGCTATGTGTGTGGAGGAGGAAGCTGGAAGCATGCAAAATGGAATTGTACTGTGGGAATTTTCTGAACATGTCCGTCCCTAAGGTGTCATCTGGAAGTCTATTGATTAAGACATCCAGATATGTAATGCTGTTCAAATCACGATGTTCAGTGAAAACCAATCCCCATTCATTATTGTTTAAGTATGAAACAAATTCCATAAGACCAGTTTCTGTACCCTTCCAAACAAGCCATATGTCATCCAAGTAACGTCTCCATATATCAATATCAGATAGAAATATATTTCTTGAAGGGTCATAGATAATATGTAATTCAACATAAGCCATGAAGAGATCAGCATAAATAGGGGCAAAAGATGCCCCCATAGCAGTCCCTTTGGTTTGCCAAAAGCAAAGATCTTTATAATAATAGACGTTACTTGTTAGAGCATGCTCAGCCAGGCCAACAAGGAAAGAGTTGAAATCCAAACTATATAAGTTAGACATTTCGAGCCAGTATAAGCTAAAGCTTCCAAGCCTGCCTGGTGTGGAATATTTGTATATAATGCACTGACATCAAGTGTACATAGATACCAATCAGATTCAAGTTGCATATCTGAAATAATCTGTAAAAAATTAGTTGTGTCTTGTAAGCGTGAACGTATAGACGTTAACAAAGGTTTAAGATACTTGGTCAAAAATATTGATAATGGCTCGGCGATGTATCCCCTCCCAGAAACAATTGGTCTGCCCAGTGGATGGGTAGCATCTTTATGAATTTTGGGGAGGAAGTAAATATACTGAATACTAGGATCCTTAATGAGAAGTTAATGTGCAGTTTCAGTAGTAATAATCTCCCGATCTTTGGTGTCTAATAAGAATTGTTCAATCCGTTGAGTAAATCTGAACGTAGGGTCAATAGACATATTTGAATAGCACCTAGCATCAAATAGTTGTTTTTTAGCCTCATTATCATAATCAGTCAAGTTTAGAATAACAACAGCACCACCCTTGTCAGCTGAGATAATTACAATATCCTTATTATTTTGTAATTCCAGAATAGCCTGCTTTTCAGCATATGTGATGTTATTTTGTTTATACACCACATCAGAACTGAAGAAATGTAGATCTTTAAGTACGCTATTCTGGAACTGATGGACTACAGGATGCATGGGTGGAGAAAAACTGGACTTATGATATGTGAATTTGCCAACATCAACATTACAATCAGATTCACCAAAGAACAATCTCAAATTTAGAAGTCTGCAAAAACTCATTAAGTCCTGAGCTAATAAATCTTCCGAAACCGTGAAACCAGGTATAAATGTTAACCCTTTATTAAGGACCTGAATGTGTATTGAAGATAATTCAAAACTGGACAGATTCAGAACATTAGTATCAGAACATTCATTTACTTCTGCAAAGCCATTTCCAATAGTCCTTGGATGTTGTGAACCTCTTGGATGTTTGCGCCCCCCCCCGTTTGTATTTAGTCCTAAAGGGATACCCCCAGGAGTCCTTTTGATGCCACCAGGGATTCATTGTCAGTCCCAGAGGATGTATCATCGATGGACGAAGTATTATCAATACTGCGCTTACGCAAAATGGACCGTGGTCTCTTTCTCTTGTTAGGGGGAGCAGGAGAACTAGTGAATCTCACATATTTAGTCTGATGTGTGAAGGGACTCCCGCGGGAGTAATCATCCTGGTCTCTGGAGAATTTCTTTATCTTTCGGGCCCTAAGTTCAGCATCAAACTTTTTTAAATCAGAAGCAATTTTGGAAAGCTGACCCCCAAAAAGAGCTCATGTTCAAAAGGCTTTAGTTTGTTAACCGTAGCCATAATCTCATCCAGTCCCCTATCAACAGCATGATTATGAAATTTGAGTATATCCACAACAAAAGCCATAGTGGCGTCCTGTTGTATTTTAAGCCATTGTGTGGTCAACTCCTCATCACAATTAGACACACGAGGGGTAGTACGTATACGTAAACCCCTAGGGGTAATCTCAGTAGCCTGATAGGCTCTAAAAAGTTTACTATGCCAAACATTGGCACATAATGACCGCAATAATTTATTCAGATCATCAAAAAGCTTATGGCAAAATACTTCTGGATTCGATTGTTCAGATAAATCATTCTTGTCCTGGATCTATCCAATTTCATTACTGGATTGACTGCTGATAGAGAGGGCCTTTGGGCTAGGTCACTCTATTCAGGACAAGAATGATTTATCTGAACAATCGAATCCAGAAGTATTTTGCCATAAGCTTTTTGATGATCTGAATAGATCATTGCGGTCATTACGTGCCAATGTTTGGCATAGTAAACTTTTTAGAGCCTATCAGGCTACTGAGATTACCCCTAGGGGGTTACATATACGTACTACCCCTCGTGTCTAATTGTGATGAGGAGGTGACCACGCAATGGCTTAAAATACAACAGGACGCCACTATGGCTTTTGTTGTGGAATTACTCAAATTTCATAATCGTGCTGTTGATAGGGGACTGGATGAGATTATGGCTACGGTTAACAAACTAAAGCCTTTTGAACATGAGCCCTTTTTTGGGGGTCAGCTTTCCAAAATTGCTTCTGATTTAAAAAAGTTTGATGCTGAACTCAGGGCCCGAAAGATAAAGAAATTCTCCAGTGACCAGGATGATTACTCCCGCAGGAGTCCCTTCACACATCAGACTAAACATGTGAGATTCACTAGTTCTCCTGCTCCCCCTAACAAGAGAAAGAGACCACAGTCCATTTTGCGTAAGCGCAATATTGATAATACTTCGTCCATCAATGATACATCCTCTGGGACTGACAATGAATCCCTGGTGGCATCAAGGTCCCCATCCCCAAAAAGGACTCCTGGGGTATCCCTTTAGGACTAAATACAAATGGGGGGGGTGCAAACATCCAAGAGGTTCACAACATCCAAGGACTATTGGAAATGGCTTTGCAGAAGTAAATGAATGTTCTGATACTAATGTTCTGAATCTGTCCAGTTTTGAATTATCTTCAATACACATTCAGGTCCTTAATAAAGGGTTAATATTTATACCTGGTTTCACGGTTTCGGAAGATTTATTAGATCAGGACTTAATGAGTTTTTGCAGACTTTTGAATTTGAGATTGTTCTTTGGTGAATCTGATTGTAATGCTGATGTTGGCAAATTCTCATATCATAAGTCCAGTTTTTCTCCACCCATGCATCCTGTAGTCCATCAGTTCCAGAATAGCGTACTTAAAGATCTACATTTCTTCAGTTCTGATGTGGTGTATAAACAAAATAACATCACATATGCTGAAAAGCAGGCTATTCTGGAATTACAAAATAAGGATATTGTAATTATCTCAGCTGACAAGGGGTGCTGTTGTTATTCTAAACTGGACTGATTTATGATAATGAGGCTAAAAAACAACTATTTGATGCTAGGTACTATTCAAATATGTCTATTGACCCTACATTCAGATTTACTCAACGGATTGAACAATTTATTAGACTAAAGATCGGCGATTATTACTACTGAAACTGCACATCAACTTCTCATTAAGGATCCTAGTATTCAGTATATTTACTTCCTCCCCAAAATTCATAAAGATGCTACCCATCCACCGGGCAGACCAATTGTTTCTGTGAGGGGATACATCGCCGAGCGATTATCAATATTTTTGACCAAGTATCTTAAACCTTTGTTAACCTCTATACGTTCACGTTTACTAGACACAACTCATTTTTTACAGATTATTTCAGATATGCAACTTGAATCTGATTGGTATCTATGTACACTTGATGTCAGTGCATTATATACAAATATTCCAAACCAGGCAGGCTTGGAAGCTTTAGCTTATTGGCTCGAAATGTCTAACTTATATAGTTTGGATTTCACCTCTTTCCTTGTTGGCCTGGCTGAGCATGTTCTTACAAGTAACGTCTTCTATTATAAGGATCTTTGCTTTTGGCAAACCAAAGGGACTGCTATGGGGGCATCTTTTGCCCCTATTTATGCTGATCTCTTCATGGCTTATGTTGAATTACATATTATCTATGAGCCTTCAAGAAATATATTTCTATCTGATATTGATATATGGAGACGTTACTTGGATGACATATGGCTTGTTTGGAAGGGTACAGAAACTGGTCTTATGGAATTTGTTTCATACTTAAACAGTAATGAATGGGGATTGGTTTTCACTGAACATCATGATTTGAACAGCATTACATATCTGGATGTCTTAATCAATAGACTGCCAGATGACACCTTAGGGACGGACATGTTCAGAAAATTCCCACAGTACAATTCCATTTTGCATGCTTCCAGATTCCTCCCTCCACACATAGCACGCAATATTCCCAAGGCCCAATTCATCAGGGCCAAACATATATGCTCAGAACATGCTACATTTTGCAACAATCAAGTTGACTTGACCAAAAGATTCAAACAAAGGGGATACAAGGTGGGGGATATTGCCACTGCCAAACATCAGGTTAATTGCATGGACAGATCGGATCTACTCAAATATAGAGAACATCTCAATACATCACCCCAACCACTTAGATTTACCACCACTTTTTCCAGGAATTCCAATTGTCTTATTCAGAGTATCCACAAACATTGGAACATATTACAGTGTGATGATGACATCTCTAATTTAATACCAGCTCGATGTCTTTTTTCCTATAGGAAGGGTAAAAATCTGAATACATACTTTAATCACTATAAACATAGTGACACTAGATACACTGGTTATGTCCAGACGACTCTTTCTGGTGACATTCTACGTGGATGTTTTCCATGCGGACATTGCACCAACTGTCAATATATCAATAAAGCCAAGGAATTTTCAAGTAGGAATTGCCCCCACGTTTTTGATCTCTGCTTTTTTGCCAATTGCAGCAGCGATTGGATTATTTATTTGGCTACTTGTAACTGTGGAGCTTTTTATGTGGGGCAAACATCTCGGCCCATGAGACTACGTATCTCTGAACATATCAGTAACATTAAACAGAAGAGAATTAATAATGCTCTATATAAACATCACATGGCACATCCAACAGCTAGATTTATGTTCACCATTATTGATATGGTTTTTGGGGATCGTTCCAACAAAACAGGGTGGCATACAGTATTAAATGGGAAGGAAAAGAAATGGATTATTAAGCTTGGTGGGTTGTTTCCCCCTGGATTAAATGAATATTTATGAGCATCCACCAATGAAATCTGACTTTGTACCTTATAAACAGCTCTGATTGAATTGTTCTACATACACTGAAGAAGGCTGTGTACTTGGTTTCCAGTCAAAACCGGTCTGTTTGCTGTTTGTACTTATGTATTGTTACCATACAATATAATATTTTATGCATCTGGTCGTTGTTTGCTGGCTTTTCTTTTTTGTGTGCTTTATACTGTTATTTTAAGCCGTGCATCTGCTCTCGTGCAGGGGATTTTTGTGTGTTACAAGTAGATAGTTGTCAGGCAGCAGGTCTGTTTTGGATAAGAAACATTTTTACAAGTGGGGGCATCACAGAGAATGCTACTTTCAGCATGTTACTTGGTGCTTTAATAAAGCTGAATATAAATTATAATTAGAACTGCAGGCAAGGAGAAGTAGTTTTAGTTGAGTGCTGGTTGTTTTTCTTATACTTGATTTTGACTGGCATTCCCATAATGTATTTAAAAAGTAATTTATTTTTTCATGCCTCACACCATATTTTTTTCCATCTAGATATTAAGTAAGCTGTCTTGCAGCCAATGCATTTAAATATTTTTATTTTTTTATACTTCATTTGTCTTGATTGGACTCTCATAATGAGGGTTTGGCACCCAGGGCAGCATATTTAATTTAAAGTTAGTTTTTGTGGTTTTGACCATAGCTTCTCCCCTTTCTAGTTGGCCGCACCTCTTCCTATTGACACCACCCATTCAGCTATCCCCTGCAGCCCCCCTTTGATTTGAAGTCACCAGCCGCCACTGCATTAAATATACTGATCCCAAGGATAATGCCAGTATCCTGGCAGATCAATTTAGTGCCAACTTCACCCCCCTCTCACCCCCTAAATGGCCCATCTCAATACCAAAAGATTGCCAAATTCCAGTAATCACAGCCAAACGGGTAGAAACCGCACTCTCCAAACCTAAGAATACAGTATCCATGGGACCAGATGACATCCAGGGCTGTGTACTACATGAACTACAAAATGAACTGGCACCTCAGCTAAGTGTCATGTTTAATCGTAGCCTCACCTCAGGCTTTGTGCCCACTGAGCGGAGCACAGCTACAGTTTTCCCACTCCACAAGGGGGATCCACCTTGGATCCCGGGAACTACTTTCCCATCAGTCTGATGAGCCTGAACTGCAAGGGCATGGAACGCATTATCATGGAACTTATAAACAAAGACATTGACTACCTTCAAACACTAGACCCCACCCAGTTTGGGTTTGTGAAGGGCCGATCTTGTCTTCTGAACCTGATTGACTTCTTTGAATCAGTCTCCAGAGCTGTGGATGAGGGTAAGGCATTCCACACAGCCTATCTGGACCTCACCAAGGTCTTTGACACCATCCTCCACTCTGGAATCATAGATAAACTTACCAAGCTGGGCATAAATCCCTGCATCACTCAATGGGTTGCCAACTGACTTATTGACAGAACCCAGACTGTAAAAATAGCCAACTCCAAATCCATCTCCAGACAAGTGACAAGTGGAGTACCTTGGTGTTCAGTCCTGGCACCACTCTTGTTTGGCATCTACTTTTCTGAAGTACAGGCCAACACTAAAGGACTCTGGCTAAGAAAGTTTACAGATGACTGCAAACTGGGAGCCATTATTGAATCCCCAAATGATGTGGATATTCTACAAAAGGGCCTTGCAGAAACATATGCTTGGTGCCAAAGCCATGGGCTCAAACTTAATGCCAAGAAATGTATAGTTATCCCCTTTGAGAAAAAATGTGTACCCTTGATTTACCACATAGGTGGCAGTACACTAAACACCGAAAGTGTGATGAGACTTAGGAACACAAGTGGACAGTGGTCTCACCTTTGATAACCACATTGCTACAACAGTCAGGAAATCATTCTATGTGGCACACCTCATCACTAAGGGCTTTTCATCCAGAAAAAAAGGAGGTTTTTGTCCCACTGTACTCATCCCTCATTAGACCCATTATAGAGTGGAATTCCCTGTTTGGTATGTACCTCACAAGACATCTGCAACAGCTGGAAAGGCCGCAGATATACCTCACTAAAAGAATCACAGGCCTAAAGCAGATGCCCTATGGTGACTGCCTAAAAAAAACTCCAGCTATACTATGTGGCATATCGTCTACTCAGAGGTGATCTCTGCTTAACATACAAGGCCATGTCAAACCCTGAGCTGTTGGACATGCTCCACTTAAAGAAATCCCGATCCCTCAGAGCCACACACTCCAGAGATCTAAACCTTGTCATCACACTGAACAAAACATGCTGGAGGGATAGGTTCCTGACCCAGAGACTCCCCAGACTCTGGAATAGACTGCCCATACATGCCTTCTTGGCCCTCTTCAAAAGGAACCTTGATGATTGGATGGGAGAGAGGAAATTCACCCCGGGGATCATGTCAGTCGCCCTGCTAGACAGGGGTCCAGGGAAGTAAATAGTGTGGGAAGAAATATCCGGGGAATTGTTTGGCTAGGCTTGTATAGGCCCTAGAGCCAATAGCCTTGTATCAACCTATGAACATATATTTCTAAAATATTTTCTTATTATTAGTATCTAGAGCAAGTTTGTTTTAAAAATGTATTTTCTCCATTATAATTGTCCTCTTAAGTGATCTACTGATGGTATTAAACATTCTTTTGTCTACTACTGTTAGATATTTTTGAAGCCTTTATATTTCTTTTGCTTTTTCTTATACAATTTATAAAGATCCACATTCTTCCAGGGAAGAAATATATTTTTATATGAACTATACTTGCAAGTAACTATGGATTCAAGGCTATTAAGATGTAAATCATGCAAAGTGTTATATTCAAAATTAGTTTTGTGATTCATTAAATAGGAGTGGTCATCTGTTGAGTGTACCGACTCTATTAAAGTCCTGTAATCGATTCTTTTGTAATTGCATTTTTATAACTTCTTAGTTAGGGAGTATGTATTTTTAAATGAACCTTCAGTGAGTTGTCATCTGAAAGTCCAAGGGGTGCCTCAACTATTAAGTTGTCTATAAGACTAGGGTTATTGGTCAGATTCAGAACCAGTTCAAGAATATTAGTCCCTCTGGCACCTAATTCTGTAAGCATCACGTTATTGAGAATATCAGTCCAAAATATGCAGGATGACACAAAAATAAACTGTGACTATTTATAATGTACTACACTGGAAATATTTATAGTTGTTCATTAGTTTGAATAAAGATATATAGCATGTTCACATTTATGTTAATATTGCCAGTGGCATATGGACTACTGTTATGATATCTGTTCATAGGTAAGTACTAATTTAGTTCCCCTTGTAGACCATTTTAATCTTAGCCAATTTCCCTTTCAAAGGGAGAATCAGACCATATACTTTGTGTTTTTAAGGTAAACAACTTAACCATTATGCCAAACCCCCCAGCCCTCTGTGGTTATGAAAAGTGTGCCCCATACTTGCACTATTATTATTGTTTATATTATTAATTATGTAGGCAATATTCTTCATATTTGAGTATGTATTTCAAAACGTCAGGCAGTTAGAGAGCTATGAAACCTCAGTCTTGGCAGAACAGAGCGGTGGCTGATATTACATGTAAGGCTGCATATAGGCTGCCAGGGGTACAATATTCCACAGCTGGGAAGTACAAATGACCTAAAATTAATTAACTAAATAATGAAATAGACCCATTAGAGAAGTTAATTGAGCTTTATGTATAGGTTTTGGAGATTGCTTCCCATATATTTTTAAGTAGAAGTGGATGGCATTTAGGCTCATTTATACAGTTTCCTAGCCAGGCACCTGAACCACTGTGTTATACCTCTCAAGCTGCTACTGCATCTTTATGTTCATAATTCTATCACCTCTACAAGTAGTACTTCTTTAATAATGCTGCTGCTGTTGTTGCTATTAGGGTGGCACAGTGGTGCAGTGGTTAGAGTGGTTGCCTCATGGCTAGGGGTTCTCTGGTTCAATTCCTGGCTGGTGTGCCTTCTGTGTGGAGTCTGCATGTCCTCCCTGTGTTCATGTGGGTTTTTACCCACATTCCCAAGTCATAATGCAGGTAGACTTGGATGTTCTAAATTGGCCCTAGGTGTATGTGTGTCTGTGCCCTCTGAGGAAAGTTGGGTGCTGGGCTGGTAACTTGTCACTGTAAAACTCTACCACCACTCATTCTGTGGACAAATGATCCACGGTGGCAACCCCTAATGGAAGCAACCAAAAGGAGGAGAAGAATTATCATTATTATATTACTGACAATAAGACTTATAATTCTGTTTCCACTTAAAGCAGTAATAGGCTGAGTAACCAAATAGGTCAGCTCAGGAATCTTAAGTTTTCTAATGCTAAACCCCTTATAATTCTTAAGTATTCTTTACAAATAATGTGAATCACACATAGTCCAGTCTGTGCATAGAACATTCCCCTTGTTACAGGGACAGGATTGTGAATAATGGTTCCATCTAATGAGTACATAAAAAATAAGATTTATAATATCCTTGTATATGACTTCACATTGTTTGCATTACAGAAGGCAGTCATTTAGTGGACTTGCAGTATACAGAATGCATAAATGAGTGATTCTTGAAACAAGCTGCTTATGTATCTTGTGCATGTATCATGAAGGCCTCATTATTTGGTGTGTGTGTGCGTGTATTTGTGTACATGTGCATGTGTGTATAAGTGCTTGTGTGTGTGTGTATGTGCATGCACATGTGTGTACATGTATAACTGTTTGTGTGTGTGTATATTTGTGTATCTGTGCATGCAAATGTGTGTACATGATGTGCATGTATAACTGCTTGTGTGTGTGTGTGTGTGTGTGTGTGTGTGTGTGTGTGTGTGTGTGTGTGTGTGTGTGTGTGTGTGTTTGTGTGTGCGCGCGAGACTTTCATGACACCTCTACATTATGCAGTCCTGCAACAGAAGAAGTCATTGCAAGTCTATTGTCAACATTCTTCTAAGTTTAAGAATTTCATGGCTGGAAGTTGCACCTGGTTCTACCCCCTTTGTACCTGGTATAAGCAGCATTGAAGTGCATCCACAATGTTTATTTTCCATTTCTCCTCATAATTCCTCAGGCCATGATACACGCTGCCTTATGATTTTATGTTCACGTGGTACAGAGTAAAACATCACTTTTGTTGTTAGGTCTTAGCCATCATAAGTTACATGTGCACTTGTAAAACAGTGAAAAGTTGTTAAAATAAATTCAATTAACTTTATTTATTTCTACCTTGTCTATCTTGGCAACTGCTATAGAACAAATCTATGACATACTGGCAACACAATATTTCACACTGCTTAACAGAGAGACTGGGCAAACTGCAAGTAGTGCTGACATTACACTAATCTGAAGACGTTCTCATATGGACTATATATATATGAAAATAACTGTCAAAAATGCTGAAATTCCACAAAATGGAAATTTCTGTGAGATGGGTAGACTGTTAAATCTTTAGGTAAAATGTGAACAAAATCTAATGTCAAGGCAGATAGTTCACCATGGATGGCATAGTCATTCTTTATTCTACCTAAGCCAAGGTGCTGAATCATGATATTTGTTTTAGATGATTCATTTTTTGATAATATTCTTTTATTAGGACAGGCTGTGAAGCACACTAACATCTCGTTCTAGAAGTCACCTCCTTATAAATATTGACTGTGTAGCACTGTTTAAAAACAAGTTTATTTACATGACGTAATTAATATTTGAACAGGTGTCTTTATCTAGGAAGACTCTTTATGGCAAAAGGAGTGTAAGGTACATCTGAACAGTGAGTCATGACTTAACCTGAGCAATTACTGCTTCATTCCCAGAACAGCAAATTAATTAGAACTATGCTATTAAGTTAAATCACATAAAAATACATCCTGACACAGTCCATATGAAGCAAATGCAGTTTTCTGTACATCATGACGTAACAAAGTGAAAATACCAAGTACAATGCATATTAAGGGCAGGCATAGACATCAGTCAATATTACTTCAGTTTTGTCAGTGGTAGAAAAATGATAAAAAGCAAAATATCCATATCCGATTTCTTAAGATGGAATCTAATTTTTGTTTGTTTTTCTGCCTTAACCTGGAAGTTCTATAGGACCAGTATTCATTTTCAGTAGATGTTCAGGGAACAAAGCTTTACAGTATTATTAATATGATGGCAAGTAATATGACAAAATAAAACACTAAATAAAGTATAATCTAACTGAAATGCAAATACAATAAACTACAAACATTACTAAATTACATTTTTATTATAATTATGTGCAATACTCAAGATGAGAAATTCTACATGTATAGAGGGCACATGTAATGCAGATGAGGGAAATAAGAAATTAAGCAATGTCTTGCGTTCACCTGCAGGACCATTTCAAATGTGAAAGATAAGACAATATCTAATTGGTATCTTGAGAGAAATCGTATGAAAATATTAAAGGAGGAAATTTAAAATTTAGAGAAAGTAATAGGCAAAATACATTACCAAAGTTTTTTAATGAAGGCTGAGTGACTGCAAGTGAAACACGGGAGGATATTTGCTGGCTTGCTTGAGGTCCCTTTTTTATTCATTTTATTTTTATTCAGCATTTGTTTACTGGGAAAGTCTGACTTGGGATGAAGCCAATTTTCAGCAGAAGCCCAGGGATAAATGCTCTCTAGATTCATGTCTTTGAAATGTGGGAGGAAACTGGAGCAAACCCACACGAATGCAGGGAAGACATGCAGACTCTGCATAGAAGGCACTCCAACTGAGAATTGAACTGGGGAACCTCTTGCTCTGAGGTGACAATGCAACCACTGCATGAATGTGCCATCCAATGAAACAACTGTTAAACATTCATAGCACTTATACGCAGCTGAATGAATAAGTCATTCCAGAAGTAGGTGTAAATATTGATGAAAAAGTGTAAAACATTCAGAAAGGGACCCCTTATGTGACCGAGAAATAGCAGGGCAGGCAGACCTGCCCACTCTTTTATAGCATTTCACTAGAGAATCAAGTTGAAGATGAATGTTAAGTTTCAAGAAAGACTGCATAAGCAAAACTAGAACGACATAACTTTACGGGAAAATTGTGGGCAGCATTAACCAGAAACATGGATTTCTATCCGGAAATCTAAGATTTTCATTAATTTAAAGGGAAGAATACATATGCACATCACATGTCTAATACCGGTCCAAAATTACTCTAAAAAATGTAAGGTAAGGAACAATGTCAATGCTAGTTTTCTCTGTTGCAGATTTTGACAGCTCTACTAAGTATTAATTCTGATAAAAGTGAGATGCATCGCTCTTGTTTTTTTTAATGTATTCGGCAAGATACCAGAATCTGATAGCCAGATCTTAATCCTTTAAACCTGCTTTGAAGGAAACCTTTTTCAGTTCAAGTCAGAAAAGGAAAATAATAGATTCACTGGCACATTATCCTGGTACATCTTCATTTTTCTGTCTTTCAGAAAACAATCAGAGAGTGTCAAGAACAGAATCTTGAGGGCACAAAAACAATTGGAAGGAAGATTAGAAGGACACTGATCCAATATGAAATTTGGTTTCTTCAGCCCAGATACCTGAAGAACCAGTGAATGATTGAATTAGACAGGACAGACGCAGCAATGTGATGAAGAACAGCTTTGGTATTTGTTATGCATATATCAGGAAACAAAATGAAGTTTGGATCTATCAGATCCGCTGCAGCAATATGATCAAAATGATTTGTGTGGTCACCATATCAAATACTGTTGGTAAGTGTAAATCACTATAGCCATTGGCATGCTTTTAATGTGACCACCAAATCAGATAGTGTCAGTATGTCTAAACCAATAAAGCAATTGCTTGTTTTAATAGATATGACAACGTAAATAATGAGAAAGTTATTGTTTCTGAAGTACAGTCAGATTAAAAAAATATTCTGGGGCAAAGAAATGATGCAGTAAGGTATTTTTTCAAGTAGCCCTAATACTGAAGACAGAATAGATAGCTGGCAAAATGAGTAAGATTATAAGATAAGCCATCTTCATATAAGGGAATTATGACAGACATTTTCCATTAAAAGGGAAGATGTCATTCTTGAACATAGGTTAATGATAACAGTCACTGGGTTAACGACAGCAACTTCTACATGCTTTAAACATCCGTATGTGAAAGAATCCAATGCTAGGAAAGATGGAGTCATCTTTCTAAGCAGGTTATAGGCAAAGTAATAAAATACAGGGGTGAATTTAAGCGATACAAAAGGAGAAGTGGGTAAATGAGTATTTCAGGAGGACGATGGATCAGAAGATGTGGGATATAAAGTAATGACAAAAGTGCTGTCCAAACTCTGAGGGAGGTTTGGACAAAGGGCTCAAAGACTTTAATTTGCCATGTACATCAAAATGTCACACTTATAAATAATTGCCCAAGATACTTCTAATGTAGTCTGAGATAACAGTGATTGTATAACTTCTTGCTTTTATAAACTGTTGGCTTTATTTCCTACCACTTCACATGTCTGAAACTACCATTTCCATTTCCTTTTTCTTTTTTTATTTTTGGGGGGGATCACTGCATTATTAATGCCCCACATCCACTCCAGGTCTGCCAGCTACTCCCCCCCCCAGACTTACTCCATGATGCTTAATGGTATTCTGATAGTCTTAGACATCATCATTCTAGTTGAGAAGGTTTGTTATGCCCCCCTTTCCATGGTGACTAGTGGCAACATCCTTGTGTGGTCATGCAATGCGGGATGTCACAACATATTGCACCACCTCTGCAGCAGCCTAGATATATCCACCCACCCACTAACAGAACTACACTTACCAATACAAAATGTTCTCAGTTTCCGCCAGGAATTATAATAAGAGACATCCAGGTCATCACTCGCTCTCCCAGGATGGGAATGGTTTTTCCCTCCCTGTTGCTCTGTCAGTCACCATGGCCATTAATTCAGTCTGGGACACCTGAGCTGTAGTCAGGGCTTTATATTGCTACACCACTAGAGCAGCACTTTTCCTTCTCTAGCTTAATTATAAAGTTTCTGTCTCTATCAGTTTTCATATCAAGACTTCTGATGCCCCAGGAACACACAGAAGTATATAACATTTACCACACTTGAGCACAAAAGGAGCCATGCCATTTTATAAAAAGAAGAAAACATTTGTAAATACAGTGCAGAGTAAGAAACAGTTGATTTTTTTGAATGCATGAATGACAGAATCAGGATTATTATTTTTAGCTTTAGTTTCAAAGCAGGAAGTGAATTTTTATTTTTTTATGGGTCTAACATGCAAAATTTGGAAAACACATGGCAGCATTTTCAGCAATAAATCCTGTGGCTAGCCTGATTTTAGGGAGAGTTGCAACCATCTTGTTTAAGAAACTTAGACTTTTAGAAGCTTTATTAGTTCTGGTAGACAGTCAAAATATCTGCTAATGACAAAAAACAGATCTAAATAGGAGAATTCTCTTCAGGAGGCTTTAAATGAGACCTCATTGCCTTGTTTTACTTTTTGTAAACTGCTACTTGATTATAGGCTCTGTCATGTATATTTATACCTTTTCTGGTTTTTGGAAGATTAACCTATTAACTGGATTAATTTTTATTATAGCTTGACTCTCACTGCAACAGGAGATAATAGGTCATATATTTTCACTCCAAGTAGAAAGAAGGTTCAGAGAAGCATCTGGTAGAGGCCTGATGGGGAGGTGTGGTATTCAGGATAAAAAAAAAAAAAACACATTCCCCTCCACAAACAAGTTTGGCTAGTGTTGTAAAAAAAAACTGTTTTCTTGTTGAAATATCTTTTGCTGAAGGTCTTTTTGAAATCTCTTTTAATAAATATAAATATATTAAAAGGAATCCTTCTCACCTAATGTTTGCATATTGGAGCCTAACCACTTGCATACCCTGCTACTATATTATTTAATAGAGGTCTTCCTGAAAGATTGTGCGCCACCTTTATGGAAAAAGCCATACTCAGTCTTCAGAATTTATTGTCCTATAGTCTGACCATCTCTTCCTAGAAAAATGCATCAGAAAGTAATGCATAATCAACTCTTCCAAAAGACGTGCACAGGAAACTCCTGCTCTTTCTGATCTTCAATACTCTTCTATAAGACAGTCAGCCCTGATTCTGGCATTTACATAGTACTGAAATCCAAATGTTACACTATATATCTATTCTGAGCTGAAGAAATCCAAAGTTCAATTTACATTTTTTTGAGAAATATCCAAGATTTATTTCACTATTAACCATGTCCTAATTTTTCAGAGACATCACTCCCTATAGCAATGAATGTTTAAAAAATACCCAACAAATAGAATCTGTCAGATGAAATGTAAACAAGCCTTCTTATGATTTACTACAATTGATCAGAGTTTGCTACATGTTACTGTATTTGGACTCTTGTTATCTGAAGCCATGTCAATTGAATTAAATTATTTGAAAGGATATTAATGTACCCGCGGTGGTGGAGCTGCGGTGGTGGAGCTGCGGTAGCGTTGTCGCCTCACTGTAATGACGCTGTCCGGTTCGATTCTCAGCTAGAGCATCTTCTGCTTGGAGATATACGTGAATGGGCGTACCTTTGTTGAAGGTTGTGCATCAGGGCGGGTAACTCGGCACGTAAAAATCAACTACCAATCATTAGCGGACCGGAGTTCCGCTGTGGCGACCCCTAACCGGGAAAAGCCGAAAAGACACAAACATTAATGTATATTGATATTAATATGCAGATGATAGAAGCTTACTCCTTTGACATCTTGAGATGCATTTAGCCCAACAGATGCTACAAAATGGCCTTTACTTTTCTAAGAGAATATCCCTCAAGCATATTAAGTAACGATAAAACATGTTTTCCCCTCTTCATATCATCCTTACTTTATCAAGTATTGTACTTTTAAATGTTTTGCAGATCACACCACTTGAAATTGTCATCTCAAAATTTATCATGACTAAAGATTTAATTAGGCAAATAATTCCATAAAGTCTCAAGCAACACAAACAAGGCTCTTAAAATTGTACATAAAGTTGAAATGTACTGTAACACCCATGTTCTCTCTTAATTCTTGTTGTTCAGCCAATATTTACTGACTTTCAGAAATGCCTTTAACATTATCCAAGCACCTTACCATAAAAAGTCTATGCTAACTTCAAATCTACTTTATCACACATGCCACTATACAACCCATAGTGCTATTAAATAGTCATCAATGAATAACATACTAAAACTGTCCCAGTAGCTATATTTAATTTAAGAAAAAAACTGTGCTGCTTTTTACTCTGTTGCCTATTTAATTTAAGAAAAAAAGTATTCTGCTTTAATTCAGTTGTTCCATTGCACTTCTGTTGGCCATAGTATAGATTGGATTCAACCCGGCTGAATCCAGTTCTGTCTGAGGATTGAGCACTAAAAATCAGGACATCTTCTTTTAGAGCCACCCCCCGTATGCTCATAGCAGGAGTGTACAGTAGAACTATTTAATTGAAGATTACTGGTTCAGGGCTCATTTTGAGCTATTTCATTGGTTCAGGGCTCAGTTTGAGCTTTTTCATTGGTTTCTTTATATTAGCTGCTTTGATTTTGTTTGCTCATAGCACATCATCATGCACTGCTGTACAGAGGTGGTACCTCTTGATGGTTATACACGTAAAAGCACCAATAGACATATTTTCCCTTAGAAGTGTTTCCTGTCTAACAGAGCAGTTCTTAAACAGCTCTGAGCTATTCAGTGAACCACCCAGCAGCGATTTTATCTTTTTGGCTTTGTCTATGGCTCTGGTCAAATTCTTGAAGTAGTCCACCAGGTTTAGCAGGCACGATCTACCCTTGATAAAACCAAAGTGGCATGGAGCTAAGGTGTGGAGGTCACCTATTTCCTTATTTATGAGATCCATGATGGTTTGTTCCATTGCCTTGCAGATGAGGCTGGTTAAACTTATGGGTCTATAGTTACCCAGGTCTGTCGCTGAATCACCATTGTGGAGGGGGATAACAGTCAGTGTTTTCCATTCGGTCGAGACAAAGCCAGTATTCAGGCTGTGGAGGAACAGGGTGCCTAGTGGAGTAGCTAGGTCTTTTTTAAGAATAGTAGAAATGCAGCCCCAAAATGCCATCTAGTGCTGCGGAGGCTGAGTTCTTAATCTTGGCGAGACCATTGATGATTTGCTCTTTGGAGATGCAGAGAGGAGGTAATGTTGAAGTCATGGATTGTGGTATGCTTGGGGGGGCGGGGTGATGGTGGGGGGGAGATTTTTTGCCAAACCTGCCTGCTAGCAAGTTTGCAATTTCTGCAGGGTCAGTGTGTGCGATACAATCTACAATTAGTTCAGCGCACATCTGAGTCCTACAGTTGAAGTTGCAGACATAGCTGAAGAAGGTCTTATAGTTATCCTTGGCTATGGTTGCTAATTGTTTCTCATAGTGACTCTTTGATGATTTTATGAGTTGTCGTATTTGCTCCTTTAGGCCAAGGAGGTCCTCTTCCAATTCTGGGTTCTCAGCTTTGCATTTTAAGACAGCAGTTTATTTCGCTTATTGTATAATCTATTAATGCTAGATGTCCACCAGGACATTTTTTTCTTGAGATCTTGTTTCAGTCCTATCAGTCACAGTTGTGCTATACATTTGTGTAGATGTTTATACAGGCTATCAGTGTAATATAGCCATCAATGCCACCTGCGGAAACTGGAGCAAGAAAGTCTATTATACAATCCCTTAGGAGGGTATAGTTAGCGTTGGTGAAGTTGTTTAGCCTGACTTCTCCTTTGGAGAGTTCTGGTGCTATTGCTGCATCAGAAATGACTGATTTATGGTCAGATTTAATAAGTGTGGGCCCTACATTTGAGGCATTGCCTCAGTCACTCATATTGGTGAGGACCAGGTTTAGAGTGTTATAGTCCCTTGTAGGGTGGTGCACTATTTGTTCCAATGCATTTGCATTAACAAAGCCAAAGAACTTTTGTGTGAGTGCACATGGCTTATCTTGACTTGGCCAAGGCCTTCAACACAATCCCATATTCGAGCATCATTGACAAACTAACCCAGTGGAATATTAACTCCTCTATTGTCAGGTGGTAAGAAAGGCATTCTACATCACTCACCTGATTAGCAAAGACATTGCCTCAAGAGAAAAAAATGTTATACCTCCCCTGTACTCATCCCTCATCAGGCTTAATATTGAATATAAAGATCTCTTTGGTATGTACAGTACCAGACACCTGCAGCAGCTTGAGGGACTTCAGAGATTTCTAAGAAAATTCAGGGTTTCCAGCAGGTTTATTATCAAAATGTTGAAGTAACATTTGACAAATTCAGGAATGTCGAACTGCGGTTGGAAGATTTCTGTGTTGTCGAATGTTACTTGAGCGAGGCAGTTCATATCAGTGAATGCCACTGTGCAGTCGCTGCTACAAACCTTGATGTTATGGGTACAGACTGCAGTACAGTGCGGACTGGGAAATCCACCCCTTTCCTCACTGTAGTGCGATCTCGGAGTTGGAATATATATTTAACAGGGGGTGCGGGGGTGCAGGGGGGCTTGCCCCCTGCAAAACAGGGAATGTGCAGGGTAGGATCTAGACTTACCTTGGCTCCTATGTGAACATTCCATTTGCTATTTGATCTAAATTTCGAATCTACTGAATTCATTCATCAGATTCAACAGACCTCTTTAGTATGGATGGATTCGGCTTTATGGTCTGACGTTAAAAACAGAATTTGTTTTTAACATCGACATTTTGATAATAAACCTCGACAGCATAGGCAGACTGATGTCACTTTCATTGTACTCAGTAGCATATAGACTACTTACAGGCAACTTGTGTTTAGCTTACAGGGTAATCTCTGACCTAAATCTAATGAAAATGCTGCACATCCATAAGTCAAATGGGACTAGATTCACCCATTTCAGGGACCTCAGTCTAGGCCGCAACATAAATAAGACCTGAAGGAGAGACTGATACATCTCTCAGAGGTTGCCAGTCCTCTGAAATAGGCTTCCAATCCATGTCAAGCAAAGCACCTCCATGTCCCTGTTTAAGTGCAAACTGGACAACTGGATGGGAATCCATAAATTTCTGCCAAGGATTGCCCCTGTTCCTCTCCTGAGCATAGGTAATCCTTGCTAGAAAAATCTTGGGCTTAGATGATATCTCTCATCTAGTATTATATTGGGATTTTACAGCTAGACTTGTAAAGAGCCTTGAGTCAATAGCATAGTAACACCCTATGAACCTATGAACAGACTGCATTAAAGAGAGCAATATGAGTCAAGCAAGTAATGATATATACAAAGGAATCATTAATACAGATAACAGGTAACAGTGAAAAGAAATGACAGCTCTAGACATGACAAGCAGTAATAAAAAAAGCTCTATACTACAACAAAAGTAATATAATACAATAAGGACTTTGAACTAACTATAGACCAAAAACTAACAGCTTACAACTGATAACCTAGGCATTCTCACTCTTTGGTCCCATTCTGATTCATACTGTAATTCTCTTCTACGTCAACTGACGTACTCATCACTGTCTTCGAATAATGTAACTACAGCTTGGCACACTCTGATTAAGAACTTTAATCTTGAGTGCCTACTAAATTGTGCAGACTGCACATCTTTACTCACACCAACATTTCTATGCTAATCTATCTCTTTCTTATCGCTTTTCTTCTATCCAGCTCATTCATTTTCCAGTTTTGAAAAGTAACACATTTTTACATTTTTTTACAGACTGTAAATAAAAGTATTGGCTCATGACAATATGTGACTCATTTTACTCAGAATTATATTCATGTAAGTTTTGTTTTTTCTACAAATATTACCTTAAGTTTGCATGCATTTCTACTTTATTGAAATTAAACATTCTCTGAATAGTACTTTATTATATAATTTAGAATTTTTTTTTTAATTTTCATTTGATACAGGTATTCCCATAATGGATTCTTTGTGGATGGGGTTTTGTCTTGTTGAACCTGGCTTTGGTAGACTTAATTAAGCACCCACTTTGCTTGTTTAACTTAATCATGAGAGCTGTATCGTTCTGTGTACTGCTTTTCTTACCTTAGCCAATAATCACTTTGTTTTATTGCAAAGCTTGTTGACATTAAAGTTCCACCAGCGGAATTTGTTTTTTGTGATATGCCTTCAGTTTTTAAGGCCTGGGTATGGTTGCATTTAAGCAGGTGTTTGTATGCAGGTATAGTTTAGTGGTGTAGGTTTCCACATATTCAATACAGTTAGCTGGGCTTGGTGGGTATTTGAAGCTCATCAATGTGTCACTTAGGTGTAAACAGTTTATCTTGGAGAAATTTTTTAAAAGTACCAGTGGTGGAAGTAATCCATGGATACAGTTTTATTTTGAAGGAGATGTTTTTTATGGTCCGATCTAACAAGTGATGAAGATACAGAAGGTATTGTAGAGGATGCTCTCATATTGGTAAGGACAGGGTCTAAGATGTTATTTCCCTAGTGGCTATGCCTGTTCCAGGTGATTTGTATTGACAAAGCCCATAATCTCTGTGCTTGTGCGTTAGTGGGTATGTAGATTTCTGGGTCTATAGTTGGATAGTTTAGACCATCCGTGAAAATGGTATTGGGTTTAATATTGAGTGACTCTAGTTCTTGTAGACAGGCATTGGTTCCTTTAAAATTTTTCCAAAGACAATGTGCTGAGCTGATTGTAAATGATGATACCTTAAACAAAGTTGAAGATATAGCTAACATACTGTCAGATAAATTCAGCTCATACTTCACCAGTTTCTCATCTCCCTTCTATCTCACATGAAATATCTGAAACCAGCTCACCACCAACAATCATACAAGACTAAGTACTGAAAGAGCAAAGAAAAGCAAAAAATACTACATTATTGGGATCTGACAATATTCCAGGAAGCACATAGTGTAGAGCATGCTTTAGCCATGTCCATAACAACACTGATGAAACTTAGCCTCCATAATGGTTTTGCAGTAAGTGAATGGAGAACAGCAACAGTTATTCCTATGTAGAAGGGTAGACCTTCCATGCACCCATGCAATTACAGACTCATAAGTCTAACTGGCTTCATATGAAAACCCATGAAAAGAATGATAATGGCATTAATCAATTAGGACATAAAGAACCCCCAAACACTAGGCGCATATTAGTTTGGATTTCTCAAAGGCAGGCTATGCATACTCAACCTGGTAAGCTTTCTTGAAAAGGTCAAGAAAGTAATGTAAAATGGTATAGACCACCTAGCTTGACCTGGCCAAGGCTGTTGTCAAAATGCCCACTCAAGCATAGTAGGAAAGTTTAATAAACTAGGAATAAACGTGATTGTCACTAACAGGATTATCAACTGGTTCACAGATAGGATGCAGGAGTTCAAATAGGTGAGTCTACCTCTACAAAAGGGACCAGTTATCAGTGGTGTCACCCAGGGTTTAGGTGCTGGGACTTTTTTGTTTGGCAACTACTTCTCACAAGAAAAAAAATATATCAAAATGGTCTAGCTAAGTCTGTAGATGCTTGCAAGCTAGGAGTAGTGAGTGAATCCCCAAAAGACTCAGCCATCTTACAGGAAGGTTTGTCCCAAATGAACAGCTGGAGACAGAATAATGGACTAAAGCTAAATGCCAAAAAAAAATGCATCATCATTTCCTGTGAAAAGTTGACTCACCAGTGGAACTACCACATTGACAATATACTCCTAAGAGTTAACCCAGTAGTTCAGGATTTGGGAATTAGGATTTATGGACAGTGACCTAACTTTTGACCAGCATGTGTCCACTGTAGTAAGGAAGTTCTTCTATTGTTCATAGCTCATAAACATGGGGATTGCTTCTAGATCCAAGGTTGTCATTCTCCCCCTTTACTCAGTCCTCATAGGTCAGTTATTGAGTATAATGCCCCTTTTGACATTGTATCTGTTGGAATGCCTTCAGATATACCTTACAAAAATGATACAAGATCTAAAGAATATGTACTGCATTGACTGTCTCAAAGCTCTATCACTATATTTGGACAGACTGCTAAGGGGTGACCTGTGCCTAACACACAAGGAATCTTCAAACTCATAATTAATGGACTTAATGCACACCCAGAAGTCAAATGATATCCAAAATACTAAACCAGAGAACTAAACCTCTTCTGCAATATTAACAAAATGGTTTGGCTGGACAGATATGCTCTGAAACAGACTCCCAATCCACATAAAACAAAAGCTCATCCCTGACGACATTCAAGTGTAACTTGTATCAGTGGATACGGAACATACCTCTCAACTGTCCAGATTCTCACAGAATGTTCAAATTTTTGCCCCATTGTTTTCAGTCTGTTTCACATACATTTTTTGGTTTTCTTACAAATTCATACCTTTCAGAAAATTCATGTTAATGCAAAACCTGCTATTCTATCAACTTTCTAAGTTTATAAGAGCAATATTTTAAACAAATGTCCCTATTTTTGGGCCTTTGCCACCCCCCTCCCCCCATTATTAGTGTCTTTGTCCAGATTTCTTGAACTAGGAATTTGAGAGGTATGAAGTAAAATACGAAATTTTCTCCAGAACCCCTCCCCCCGTATTACTAATGAACAGAGACAGCTCCTTAATGCTTCATCTCAGTACATGCATCCCCTCCAAATATCTATGTTTTGCTGTTGGAATTATCACTAGAGAAATATGTAAATATTGATCTTGGAATGGGTTAGGTGAATCTAAACTTCAATGGATAGTTTAATTTTAAGCACCAAACAGGATGACTTACTGGGCCCTCATATGGCTCACATGATTAGTTAGCCTAGTACTAATTTATAAACCTGCGAAGAAATTAATTTTGACAGTGAGAGGAAATATTATTAAAGGGAAAAGCCACAAAAGTATGTCTTAAATGGCTATTCATGGTAGACATTGGAAAAGTACAGTTTCAGCAGAAATCAGAAAATTAAGATTCATGGCATGGTCACTAGAGACTCTAAAACTTAAAGATAGTGCTGCCTTTTACTACTGGCTTTGTTGGACTGGTGCGACAGTCATCCATTGTGGCAGTAGCCCTGCTGTCTGATTCAGGCACAACACAGTCTTTTTCTCCTTTCAAGCCTTTTTTAAATACATTTCTTGTTTGTTACTACATAAAGTTATTATTTCTCTCACTGTCAAAGTTTCTTTACATTTCTTAAATACCATGTTTACCCAAATAGTTAATTCCACAGTCTGCAAAAAAGGCAGCATTCCCCCATATGAGCTGCACCTTTGTTTTAAACGTTTTTAACTTAATTGCCACTTTTTGGCAAACATTTTAGGACCCATTTCCTTTGAAAAGGGTCATACCCATACTTTTATCAGCTTACTTCTGTGTTGTACAAACTCACATAAGATTATATTGTGGGTGAAGTGAAGTGAAGTGGGTTGATCCAAAATCATTAGACTAAACATACAGTGAGGTTGTTTGCTGCATATGATTTTCATGGAATCCTTACATTTCTTTTGCACTGTCTTCATAATATTCTGCTTGAAGTTTCCTAAGGGCTTGACAATTTTGTCAAAAGCAACATTCCTCAAATGGAGAACCCTTGTTTTTGATTTTCTCAGCTCAGTATTTGTGGGTGTTTTTAACTCCCCAAAGCTGTCCATGAACTGTTACTGGGGTCTTTTGTTCACATGGTATGGAATCTTGACCAGCCTCCCTTGGACTATCATTGATCCTTGTTCAGGACAAGTTAGGAAAATGAGCCCCCCGCCCCCAAAGGCAACAACTCACTGCTGCTGAGAGGTGACAGGCAATGCTCCAAACCTTCCCACTGTCTGCACCCACCTGTTACATTCCAGCCTTCCCACTGTCTGCACCCACCTGTTACATTCCAGGGAGGGATGTGTTTACCTTACTGCACTTTGGGAAGACTTTTTTTTGTCCACATCTTGGGTTGAGGAGAATGTCTGGAGAAGTGCCCAGGAAACCACCTAGCACTGTGCCTTCTGCTATATTTTCTCCTTCATTTATTTGTGAACATCATTTGCCAAAGAAAGTAATAAATGATGATCCTTCAGTAGAACATTCTGTGTTTCCTAAACATCTCAAACCCTGCTCCACCTTACTCATGTGCTAACAATTATTCTGTTCCTCCCTCTAGCCCTAGCCCAACCCCTGCACATTACATTATGAAAAATCCTTTTAATAACATCACGACTAAACACACTGCGCGCGCACACACACACACACACACTCACACACTCACACTCACACACACACACACACTCACACTCACACACACACACACACACACACACACTCACACACTCACACTCACACACACACACACACTCACACTCACACTCCAGAAAAACAATTCCGTTACCTAACTCTTTGCCTAACACAACCCACAAACACATGCATAAATACGCCTAACCCACTTACTTTTGAACATAAATCATTGCAATGAAAACTTTGGCAACCTATGGAGTTGACGTAATTGACATTCAGCATAATATCACAGCAGTTAAATCAATCTAACCAACAAATGTTTATCTAATCTAACTGCAACCAAATAGATATAGGTACATATAGATAGAAAGACAGATATAGATACACATGCATGCTCACACACACAAACACGCACACACAAACACACCAATGAACCCTTTATCCTCTGTGATAATGCATTGCTGCTGCAAGCACTGATGCTTTACATGGGAGTTGCTAGGGCAACCTCAAAGCTAAACACAATCAAACATATCTGTCCAAGCTTAGAATAAAATCTGCTTTACCTATAAGGACAATTTCTAATATTGCTTTTTACAATGTGTAGGTTCTGAAGCTTTTCTAACTAGGCAGTAAAACTGAAATGAATGCAGTTATGCTATAAAATTTGTAAAAAGCACATGTATGTAAATTACACCTCACAGCCAGACCTCTCAACTGTGCCTATTTTGGAGGAATGTTCCTAATTTCAAGCATAATTACCTATTTTTAGAAGTATGTCATTATTTTCAGGCTTGGCTTACTCCTTCACATAATTTTCTAAATCTCCCTCGTCATAACCAATTTTTGAACTATCTATTTTTTTGCTGGCATTTGTTTAGTCTGGCTGAACAGTGACTTTTTTAACAGAAGCCCAAGGAGAATAGCTCCTTTATGTAGGCATGGACATCATTTGCATTGTTTCATGATTCACAATTAGTTTTATTCATGAACAACAGTTCCATTATTACGACATCCTTGGCATCAGTTGCATCATTTACAAACAGTTTAGATTAAAAATAATAGTTATATGGTTTGTATATGAATATTTTTTAATATAAAGAGTTAGAGCAGCCCCAAAGAAGAAAAGAGGTTGGTGAGGCACAAGGCAGATATAGGAGATGAGATGACAGAGGAGGGTATAGTTGCAATAATAGTACATTATGTTTTGTACAGCAGAGAATTATGGCACAAATTCATTTAGGTATATTAGTACCAGTTTTACCAGGGGTGGTGCAGTTGCAGGGCCATTTATCTACCAGATGTTGCTTTAGGTGGCATTTAAAGTCATTCACGTTGCAGACTGTTCTTAAGTGTAATGGAGTGGGATGATATTCCAGCTTTTAGCAATGCAGTGCGAATACAGAGTATCCAGCATTGTTGTTAGCTTTAGTTTTGGAAAATAATGACTTGTCGGTGGAGTGTCGCGGTCTCTTAGTAGTGTAAGGTTGAATGATGTAGTGAAGAGATGGGAATTTTTAGAGTTAAGTAGTTTGAAGTTTGCAATTAATTGCGAGTACAACAGAGAATTATTAAATGAGACATTTTAGTTGGTTTAGAGACTGACAGCAATTTAATCTGTATTGTTGGTTGGTTCTGGGGTTAGATGAGTCAGTCTGGGATCAGGATGTATATTCCCTCCTGGTATTATTGCCTTCTATTTAGCCTCGAGTTTATACGTGATTTTGGATAATGGTGGAACTTGTTCTGCTTGCTTGTATTTCAGGGTGATAATCTAATTAATATAAAGTAGGCTGGAGGAGAAATTAGAGACATGTATTGTGGTATTCTGGTTTAAGTAGGGTGTGGCAGATGTAGGTAGCACTGGAAGACAGACTTGAAATAGTTGGTTGACAGTGTGAGTATAGTGAGAAATGCTAGTGTCAGAAGATGTAGTGATATATTTTGAGATTTAGAAGGATGTGTGGGTAGATGATAGTGTGGTTGAAGGAGTGAGGAGGGATGCAGTTATAGGTAGTAGAGATTAATGGGAGGAGTAAAGTAGAATAAGATAGGATTGACAGGTGGGTATAAGGACTGATGGATAAGAATGAGAGGTAGATATAAGATTTGATAGGTATACAGAAATATTGATATGAATGAGAATGAATGTATATTGTGAGGAGTCTGTTAACAGTGAAGAATATATATGGTAAGGAAGGATAGTAAGAAAAAGTGCTGCTGTAATTGTGTGTGGACATAGAGGGTAGAGGGCTATAACAGTATAGAGAGGTACGAGAAGGCTCGAGAGACATTATAGTGGAAGAGATGATAGACAAATACTAATGTGATTGTAGAATATGAGAGAAGACTACAGGGATGAAAGGAAGAGGGATTTTATTGTCTGGGAGTCTGTCTGTCTGTGTTTTGAACTATATGCGTTAAACTAGGATTATGTCTTTTTTTAGAAACATTATAAAAATGCTGTTGTTTGGATGCATCATTACATAATGATGAGTCTCATTAAAACGATCAAAAACTCCAGGCAGCCAGTCAAATGTCACATGTGCTGAGAATAGCAAGTCAGAGTAGACAAACATCACTAAAGGCTGTCATGGGAATATATACATAAACACACACACACACACACACACACACACACACACACACACACACACACACACCTTGCAGTAATCTTTCATGTTATTCCTCATTAAGTGTCTTCTTACTTACATTACATTTTTATTTAGAGAAATATTTCTATTTATGTATGTATTTATTTAGTAAGTTATTTAATGTTATGTTTTTGACACAGAAGTTTGTTGTGGCCTCTATCAAGTATAAACGTGTATGTGTGTGTGGATCCCTTTCAGAAGCTTGAAGTTTCAAGACTTCAAAACTCAAAAGGCCAAGACCATAAGATCGAAGTTTTGAAACTTCAAACATTTTAAATGGAGATTGCCGTACAGAATGGAACCGGATATTAACCATTTTCCTCATTGTAGTGTGATCTCAGAGTTGGTATATTTAATTAGCAGGGGCTGTGATGGTTGCAGGGGCTGTCCCCCTCTAAAAATGTAAAAAAAGAAAAAAAAAAGTTTTAGTTTTTATTTTTATATTAGGTTTTCAAAGTTACAAAACTTTGATCTTATGGTCTTAGCCATTTGAAGTTCAAACTTCTGAAATTGCGAGCTTCTGAAGTAGATTTGTGTGTGTGTGTGTATGTGTATATATGTATATGTATATATATATATATATATATATATATATATATATATATATATATATATATATATGTGTGTGTGTATAGATCTTTGTGAGATTATCGAAGTTCCATAACTTTGAAATTCATATGACTGAGACCATATCACTGAAGTTTCTGAACTTTGAACATAAAAAAATAAAGAAATTTAAAAACTATTTTTAATGTTTTTGCAGGGGGTCAAGCCCCTCTACACCCCTCATACCCCCTGCTAATTAAACATACCAACTCCGAGATCGCACTACATTGCAGAAAAGGATAAATTTCCCATTCCACACTGTACTGTGATTTCCATTCAAAATGTTCGAAGTTTCAAAACTTTGAACATATGGTCCTGACCATATGACTTTCAAAGTTTTGAAACTTCAGTAATCTGATAGGGACCCCTAGATAGACAGATAGATAGATAGATACTGCAGATAGAGATATAGATGCACAGATATACATATCTGTGTGTGTGTGTGTGTGTGTGTGTGTGTGTGTATGTATGTATGTATATATATATATATATATATATATATATATATATATATATATATATATATATATATATATATATATATATATATATATATATATAGACCGACACTCTACAGAAGGAGACTTCACCGAATCACTTAGAGACCGACCGAGGGTGGAAGGTATGATCAGAAGACCTACCTAAGGAAGAAGGAGAGAACAGCGTAGAGCGACAGGTAAAGTGTGTGAGTAGTTTAGGCTGTAGTTTTAGGGCGGGTTAAGTGAAATAGGTTAAAAGTAGTGCGGTGGCAAAGGAGCAGGACGACTATATGTTGGGTTAAGTGTTATGGAGTTAGGTTAGGGTGCAGGTAGGGTATGTAAAAAGGTGGGTGATGGAAAGTAGGTGTAGGGTGGGTTGTGAGTTAGGGTTAGTGCTGGTAGGGTGGCAAAGCGGACAGGTCGACCTTAGGGTTAGGTTTGCTAAGGTTAGTGCATGTATGGTTTGTATGGTGTATTGTCGGTATTGCGTTGGTGTTGTTTGGTGTTGGTGTTTTATGTTGTCAGCGCTAGGCATCGGTAGTGAAGGGGATCCATATATATATATATATATATATATCTATATATATATATATATATATATATATATATATATATGTATATATGTGTGTGTGTGTGTATGCTTGTATCTTATAAGTAAAGGCGTTGCATCTAGATCTAAGGATGTTATAACTCCATTATACTCATCCCTCATCAGACCAATAATTGAGTACAATGCTCCCTTTTGCATGCTCCTCACCAGACATCTGCAACAAGTGAAAGGACCACAGAGGTTTCTCACCAATAAATCACAAGGTATACAAAACAAGTCTTACAAGGAAAGACTGAAAGCCATGCCACTGCATTCTGTCTCCTACTGGTTGCTAAGGGGTAACCTGTGCCTGGCTTGCAGGTTAGTCTCTGACCCAGCCCTGATAGAAATGCTACACATTCGTAAATCAAACCGCATGAGGGTCACTCACTCCATAGATCGTAACCTAGCATCTTACATGAACAGATCATACTGGAGAGGTAGATACATCTAGAAATAAACCCTGGGGATCACTTCTGTGTCTCTGCCAGACAGTGGCACAGGAAAATAACTTTCTTGGGTGGTGTAAGCCAGGGAAATTTGTTGGCTAGGCTTAGGTAGGCCTTTGGGCTGATAGCCTACCTACCTATGAACATCTCTCAGAGACTACCACTTCTCCTGAACAAGCTTCTAATTCATGTGAAACACAGTCCATCCCTTACCCTCTTCAAACGCAACCTAGATTAATGGATGGATGACCACAAATTCACTCTTGAAGTGGTACCCATGTCCCTCCTGGACAGAAGTCAGTATTCACTACCATAGACCCTTTTCTCTGTGAACTTCACTCATCTAACTGCTGACAACTAAGACAACTCAGAATAAATATGGCTAGGCCTTGTAAGGACTTTAGGACAATTAGCATAGTAACATTCTATGAACCTATGAACCTATAAAAACAAATTTGGGCAGCAATCAATAACCTTATACAACCTGCTAATTAAAAATATATAAATAAATAACATTCCCAAACATGCCATTCACATTTAAAACAGACCATAATATAGAAAACCTATTTAAATCATATGATAAAAATTTTGCTAACTCCATTAATAAACACAAAAAAAGAAACATGTCAGCAAATGGCACATTGTCACTACTACCTTCTGTTTACCATAACTCTTATCACATCAGTCAAAAAACTTAGTAAAAAAATTAAACCTGTCTCTCTTACATCTTGTAACTTAACAGCAGGATCTCTCAGAATGGCTGCAGAGGTCATTGTGTCCCTAATCATTTAAAGAACCAATAGTCTCCAAATTCTGGAAGCAATCCAGTATTATCCCCTTGCATAAAGCTTGCAAATCTGTTGAACTAGTACACTACAGACCTATAATCATCATACATTATCCTTCCAAAATCCATGAAAAAAGTGTCCATTTACAGGTGACTATCTACCTAACAGTACACAAGTTACTCTCCATAGCACAGATACTGCCTTGCTAACCTTCATACACTGTTGTCATGAAGACAAAATCAAGGTGAATCCTTATTTGATGACCTATCAGAAGAAATTGATACAGCTCAATACCGTATTACTATTCAGACTCAAACAGCTGGGCATCAGTAACAATATGTTCAACTGGTCCAACAGTTATCTCAACCATTAAACACATTGAGTAGTGTATGCTGGGCAGTTGACCTGTCATCTCCACAGCATATAGGAGTAGTTGGCCATATGGTTCAATATTAGGACCTTTACTTTTAATATAGTCATAAATAAAACACATTTTACAAACACAGTCATAAATAAAACCAAACTGGAAGCTAAGCTGTCTCCACCCAAGACTGGAACAGACAGTCAAGAGGAGAAGGTTAACACTTGCACCACACCTCCAGCCACACACAGACCTACTAAAACAGCACTGGCAAAAAATACACATAAATACACAAAATCATACTCGGAGGCTCTAAATAAAAACCTGCAAAAGCATCAGAGACCTCCAAAGCAGACACCCAAACAACCTGCACCTCCCGTCACAAATCAGACAAATCATAAAACACAAAATCAGTGTGCCGCACAATCACAGCCCTTAAGGCAAAAGAACATACCTAACACACTAGTAATAGGTGACTCTATAGTCAGACACACTGATGTCCCACTCACTAGGCTGGACAAGCAGAAGGTTACTATTAGCTGCCTGTCAGGAGTCAGAATCCGCCACATAACACAAGCACTCAGGTCACTCCAGAACAAGTACAAATATGACTCTGTCATTGTTCATATTGGTGTGAATGACCTGAGACGTACCTCCCTGGACTACATGAAAAGAGACATGGAAGAGCTCTCTGATCATATAAGCCCAGGCTAGCATGACCCTGAGAAGTATCCTGCCCTCACCAAGAATGATACCTCAGTATAAAGAAAAATTGATCAATTTCAACAATTGACTAAGCTTCTGGTGTCATTCAAAGGGGATCCAGTGTCTGTCAGCCTGGGACGACATGCTCAACAAGCCACGTTGCTTAGCAAGAGATGGCTTGCACCTATCACCCTAGGCTTTGAATACTGGCCAAGGCTCTTGCTGCCCCCATAGTGCATTTTTTAGGCAAGGCTCAAAAGTCGAACCCACCTCCGTAAACAGCACAATTAACAAAAAACTGAGGGTTATGCTACTCAATGCCAGGAGTTTAAATTTCAAAATGCCTTTTCAGAAGCACTCCTCAGTATGGAGAACGTCAACATCTGTGCAATAACTGAAACCTGGTTCAAGACTCCAGAGAGCACCCCAGGACTGCTGGGCTACAACACATACCACACGTTTTGGCCACAGAATACAGACCGAAACACAAAAGGAGGGGGTGTATCCATATTCATCAAGGATACCTACACCTCCAGGTTAGTGGCGCAGCATGATACCTCTGAGATCATTCATGTGCAACTAGCATCAGGCAAATCTGCAGTGCAAATTGTGGCCTGCTACAGATCACCCTCCATGACCCAGGACCACCACTCCACCTTTCTGGAGACATTGGAAAACATGAAGGTCCTACCAAACACCCTGATATTGGGCAATTTCCATTACCCTACCATTTACTGGGAGAACTACTCGAGTACAAACTCCCAGGCCCAGCGCTTCCTGGAATTCATCAACTCAAATGCCCTGGATCAGCTGGTAAGCTCCCACCAGAGGGTGAAAACATATTGGACCTTCAACCCCCTGGGATTTTCCAAAACCCCACTCAGAATGGCTGCAGAGGTCATTGTGTCCCTAATCATTTAAAGAACCAATAGTCTCCAAATTCTGGAAGCAATCCAGTATTATCCCCTTGCATAAAGCTTGCTGTAAAATCTGTTGAACTAGTACACTACAGACCTATAATCATCATACATTATCCTTCCAAAATCCATGAAAAAAGTGTCCATTTACAGGTGACTATCTACCTAACAGTACACAAGTTACTCTCCATAGCACAGATACTGCCTTGCTAACCTTCATACACTGTTGTCATGAAGACAAAATCAAGGTGAATCCTTATTTGATGACCTATCAGAAGAAATTGATACAGCTCAATACCGTATTACTATTCAGACTCAAACAGCTGGGCATCAGTAACAATATGTTCAACTGGTCCAACAGTTATCTCAACCATTAAACACACTGAGTAGTGTATGCTGGGCAGTTGACCTGTCATCTCCACAGCATATAGGAGTAGTTTATTTATTTATTATTTATTTCAGTTTGATTACCGGGGAGGTCCACTGGGCTTGGGGGCCCATTTTCAGTGGAGGCCCGGGGAGAAAAGCTCCATGTGTTTAGTTACATACAGTTACATACAATTTATAAAATAAATTACATACAAATTTGAATAAAAAGTAACAATAAAAATTTCATAGACTATTGTATTACAAATAACAGTAATCAGAGACTGAGAAGTAAAAGAAAAAATCCCAGATATTCAAGGGGAAAAATCCTGGTGTATGCAAGAAATCAGGAAGTATTAATTAAGAATATAAGCTGAGTATATTAAAAAGGTTAGGTAGGTAAGTGAGGTTAGCCAGGAGAGAAGTGGGTGGATAGCTTCAGAGGTAAAGGCTGAGGAGTGCAATTGCATTTCCTGTTTTGGTAGAGGTAGGAATGAAGCTGTTTTTTGAAGATGTTTGGGTTGGTATAGGTCCTAAGTGAGGAGGGCAGAGCATTCTATTTTTTGGCTAGGGTAAAGGATAAGAGCAGTTGGCCTGCGGGGCGTTTAGGTTTTTGAACTGTGATTAGGTTTTGGTGAGAGGATCTAAGTGATCTAAGGGGGGTATAAGGCTGTAGAATATTAGCAAGAGCAGGGCAGTTTGAGGGGTGGAAGAATAATTTGTGGGCTGTTGAAATTTGGAGAAAGTCAAGGTGATTGGGGAGTTCCAGCCAGTTTAAGGAGTGGAGGGAGGTGCAATGATGAGAGGAGGATTTGGCATTTGTGGCAAATCTAGAGATTTTGTTGTAGCATTGTTCCAATTTGGAGGTAAGTGTAGAAGATAAATTAGTGAGGAGGGGAGCGCCATACAGGAGGGAGGGAAGAAGGAAAGTAGAGGCAAGCGTAAGTCTGGTGTGAGGAGAGAGGAAGTGGTTGTTTCTCTACAGTAGTCCAAGTTTTATGTGAGTTTTTTTATGTTTAGTTGGATATGGTCATTAAATTTTAGTTGGTCATCAATTATAATGCCGAGAAGCTTGGTGGAGGAGACAATCTCAATGGTGGAGGTGTTGTGACTGGTAATTAAAAATGAGTTCTTATCTAGAGAGGATGATTTAGATGGGGTAAAAAGGAGGATCTTAGTTTTGTTTGCATTTAGGGCAAGATGATTTTGGAGCATCCAGTTTTCTGTGGTAGAAAAGGCAATCTGTGTTTGGGCTAGATTTGGGGCACAGCAGATTAACGTGGAATCATTGGCATATTGCCCAACTTTGGTGTTGGGAATAGCTTTATGGAAGTCATTAATAAAGATGTTAAATAGTAATGGGCCTAGAATGGAACCTTGTGGTACACCAGTAGGGGTAGGAAGGAAAAAAGAGGTAGCTTGGCCCCATTTCACAGCTTGGGACCTGTTTCTAAGGTAGCTGGAGAACCAAGAGAGAGTTTTTTGGCAGATGTTGAGATTAGAGAGGTGGTTTAGAATGAGTGAATGAGAGATGGTATCAAAGGCTTTGGATAAATCTAGAAGAACAGAGGAGACTAAGTTACCAGAGTCACGTGCTGAGTTGACAGAGTGTAAGAAGGAGAGAAGGGCAGTGGTAGTACTATATCCAGGGCGGAAACCGTGTTGGGTAGGGGAGAGAAGTTGGTGTTTGGTAAGGAATGGCAAGAGTTGCAGGTGGATACATTTTTCAAGAATTTTGGATAGAGGGGAGAGGATGGCTATGGGACGGAAGTTGAAGACGGAGCATGTTTTGCCACCCTTGTGGAGAGGCAGAATGAAGGCAGAGTGCCATAGTTTGGGTACATAGCATTCAAGTAAAGACCTATTTATTAGGATGCTGACGGTATGGCAATAGAGTCAGAAGAAATTTTTAGGAAGGAAGATGGAATGTTATCAGGGGCATTTGAACAAGGCTTTAGTTTTTGGAGAAGTTTCTTTATAAGGTTGGTGGATACAGGTTTGAGTTCAAAGGAGTGGGCAAGGGATGCAGGGACTGAAAATTGAGCAGGGAGGGTGGGAGGGTTATTGTTGGAGAAAGTTTTGGTTAGATCAGCGATAGAAGAGGTAAAGAATGAATTGAAAAGGGAGGCTACTTCGAGGTCTGATTTGCTGGTATCAGGGGAGGGGTTTCTTTTTGTACCTGGTCTAAGGAGGGAATTGATAGAATTCCAGAATTGTTTAGGATTTCTTGCATTGTTTTCTTGTAGTTAGATATAGTAGGACTTTTTATCCCTAATGACTTGCTTTTTGGCTAAGTTTCTCAACTGCTTATATTTGAGGAAGGTTTGTGGATCCTTATGTTTAAGGTGGGCTTTCCAGGTTTTATCTCTTTGAAGCATTATCTTTTTAGTGTCTTTAGAGAGCCAGGGGGAGTTAATAGTTTTGATTCTTTTTGTTCTAATAGGGGCTTGGGAGTTAAGGACAGTTAAAAATGTAGAATTGAAGTAGTCAACGGCTTCAACTAGTGGTAGTGTTTTAGGAGGTTCCAGTTGGATAGTTTAAGAGAGTTAGAGAAGGAAGTAGGGTTAAAGTTAGATTGGTTACGAGTATGAATGTAGTGGTGAGAGTGTGGGGAGGAGGGGGTAGCACGAATGGCGAAGGCAGGGAAATGGTCTCCTAGTGGATCAGGGGTGACGCCTGATTTTGTAATTTTATTTGGGTGAGATACTAGGATCCAGTCAAGTATTGTGCCAGGGGGATTAGATTTGTTGGGTCGAGTGAAGGAATTAGTAAGTTGAGTGAACTTGAATAGGTTGATGGCTATAGTGGGATTGGTGCTATTGATTTTTCCCCAGTCAATATTTACATCACCTATAATGAAGGTTTCCAGGTTAATATTGGAGGAGGTCCAGGAGAGGATGTCTTCAAGAGTACTGCTATTGTTACCAGGGGGAATATAGAGGCAAATGATGCAGATGCTTTTATGGTTGTTTATTTTTAGTAAAGCAATCACAATTTCAGAGTTGTTAAAAGAGGGGATGGGGTTAGGGTAGGGAGTAATGGACAAGAGGTTGGAGTAAAGTAGAGCAACGCCACCATCTCTTTTGTTTGGCTGGTCTGACCGGAGACAATGAAATCCTGGAGGAAGGAACTCTGAGTCAGAAATATGGTTCAATATTAGGACCTTTACTTTTAATATAGTCATAAATAAAACGCATTTTACAAACACGGTCATAAATAAAACCAAACTGGAAGCTAAGCTGTCTCCACCCAAGACTGGAACAGACAGTCAAGAGGAGAAGGTTAACACTTGCGCCACACCTCCAGCCACACACAGACCTACTAAAACAGCACTGGCAAAAAATACACATAAATACACAAAATCATACTCGGAGGCTCTAAATAAAAACCTGCAAAAGCATCAGAGACCTCCAAAGCAGACACCCAAACAGCCTGCACCTCCCGTCACAAATCAGACAAATCATAAAACACAAAATCAGTGTGCTGCACAATCACAGCCCTTAAGGCAAAAGAACATACCTAACACACTAGTAATAGGTGACTCTACAGTCAGGCACACTGACGTCCCACTCACTAGGCTGGACAAGCAGAAGGTTACTATTAGCTGTCTGTCAGGAGTCAGAATCCACCACATAACACAAGCATTCAGGTCACTCCAGAACAAGTACAAATATGACTCTGTCATTGTTCATAGTGGTGTGAATGACCTGAGACGTACCTCCCTGGACTACATGAAAAGAGACATGGAAGAGCTCTCTGATCATGTAGCCCAGGCTGGTATGACCCTGACCCTGAGTAGTATCCTGCCCTCACCAAGAATGATACCTCAGTATAAAGAAAAATTGATCAATTTCAACAATTGACTAAGCTTCTGGTGTCATTCAAAGGGGATCCAGTGTCTGTCAGCCTGGGACAACATGCTCAACAAGCCACGTTGCTTAGCAAGAGATGGCTTGCACCTGTCACCCCTAGGCTTTCGAATACTGGCCAAGGCTCTTGCTGCCCCCATAGTGCCTTTTTTAGGCAAGGCTCAAAAGTCGAACCCACCTCCGTAAACAGCACAATTAACAAAAAACTGAGGGTTATGCTACTCAATGCCAGGAGTTTAAATTTCAAAATGTATGCACTCAAAGCACTCCTCAGTATGGAGAACATCAACATCTGTGCAATAACTGAAACCTGGTTCAAGACTCCAGAGAGCACCCCAGGACTGCTGGGCTACAACACATACCACACGTTTTGGCCACAGAATACAGACCGAAACACAAAAGGAGGGGGTGTATCCATATTCATCAAGGATACCTACACCTCCAGGTTAGTGGTGCAGCATGATACCTCTGAGATCATTCATGTGCAACTAGAATCAGGCAAATCTGCAGTGCAAATTGTGGCCTGCTGCAGATCACCCTCCATGACCCAGAACCACCACTCCACCTTTCTGGAGACATTGGAAAACATGAAGGTCCTACCAAACACCCTGATATTGGGCAATTTCCATTACCCTACCATTTACTGGGAGAACTACTCCAGTACAAACTCCCAGGCCCAGTGCTTCCTGGAATTCATCAACTCAAATGCCCTGGATCAGCTGGTAAACTCCCCTACCAGAGGTGAAAACATATTGGACCTGGTCATCACCAACATGGGCGATGGGTGTTCCACACCGGAGGTCAACCCGACACTGGTTAGATCAGACCATAAACTAATCACTCTGGATGTCCACTCCCCACCACCACCACCCACAACTAAGGAAACTACAGTAAAAAACGTTTAAAGCAAACATCACCTTAAGACAGAGGTGGTAAGTTTCATAGCCCCCACGCTAAAGGATAATGCTGCCCAAGATGCAGAAACCTTTACAAATGCACTCTATGAGCACCTACAAGGATGCACGGATCATGCCATCCTTTTCAAAACCAAGTCTCACTCCTCTAAGAGAAGGAAACCAGTTTGATGTACCCCTGTCATAAACAGGCTATACAATAGAAGGAGGAAACTAGTTGAGAAAAAAAGCAAATCCCAGGAAGGAAAGACATCCCTGATCAGTATTAGTAAGAAACTAAGGTCCCTCATGAAATCATCCAAGGCTAACTTTGAAAGAAAAGGATTCAAAAGATAACCACAAAGTCTTTTTTAGCTATGTTAAGAATTTAAGTGGCAACTCGCAGATATGCACTGAACTAGTGCCAAATAGCACAAAATATACTGAACCTATTAATATTGCCAACATCCTGGCAGATAGATTCAGTGCAAACTTCACCCCCCTCTCACCTCCAAAAGGGCCCGCAACAATACCAGAAAAGTGTAGTGTCCCAAAAATCAGATGCACAGGTGAAAACAGCCCTTTCAAAAGCCAAAAACACAGCATCAGTGGGACCAGATGGTGTCCCAGGCTGCATCTTGCACGAGCTACAGAAAGAACTAACCCCCAACCTAAACACGCTGTTCAGCCTCAACCTCTCCACAGGCTATGTGCCCATAGAATGGTGCACAGCAATGGTTATTGCTCTCCACAAAGGAGGGGCCACAACTGACCCTGGTAACTATCACCCCATAAGCCCAACTAGCCTGACCTGCAAGGCTATGGAGTGCATCATCATGGAATTCATTAACAAAGACACTGGGAACCTCCAAACACTTGAACCGACCCAGTTTGGCTTTGCTAAGGGCAGATCATGCCTACTAAACCTGGGTGACTTCTTTGGGACAGTCACCAAGGCCATAGACAAGGGAAAGGTGGTTCACACAGCCTACCTTGACCTCGCCAAGGCTTTCGACACCATTCCCCACTCGGGTGTAACAGAAAAACTCACCAGCCTGAACATAAACCCCTATGTCACGCGATGGGTTGCCAACTGGCTTACAGACAGGACTCACATGGTAAGAATAGTGGGCTCCAAGTCTGACTCTAAACCAGTCACAAGTAGTGTCCCACAAGGCTCGATCCTAGGACCCCTACTGTTCGGCATATAATTCCCAGAAGTACAGGCAAACACAGGAGGGCTATGGCTAACCAAGTTCGCTGATGACTGCAAACTGGGAGCCATAATTGACTCTCCAGCTGACACAGACATCCTCCAAAAGAAGCTTACTGAGATGGACACCTGGTGTCAAAGTCATGGCCTCAAGCTAAATGCCAAAAAATGCATAGTCATCCTGTTTGGGAAAAACAAAACATCCACAAATTACCACATAGGTGGCAGCCCCCTTAATAAAGAAGAGGTAATAAGAGATCTGGGGATCCAGGTAGATAGTAATCTCTCCTTTGACAATCATATTGCCAAAGTAGTTAGGAAATCCTTCTATGTAGCCCATCTAATTACTAATGGTTTGCATCTAGAAATAGAGGTTATAGAGCTCCTCTACTCATCACTCATTAGACCCATCATAGAGTACAATGCCCCATTTGAGATATACCTCACAAGACACTTCCAACAGCTGGAAAGACCACAAAAGTACCTCACCAAGAGGATTACTGGCCTCAAACATATATCCTGTGCAGCCCGACTGAAAAAACTCTGTCTGTACTCCGTGGCAAATCACTTACTCAGAAGTGATCTCTGCCTGACTTGCAAAGACATGTCCAACTCAGAATTGATGGACATGCTCCACCAAAATTAACCAAGTCACTGCGAGCCATGCGTGCTAGTGAGCTAAACCTCACCACAGCAATAAATAGAACATGCTGGAGGGATAGATTCCCATCACATAGGCTCCCCATGCTTTGGAACAAAATTCCAAACTACATTAGACAGAACCCCTCACTAACACTCTTCAAGAGAAACCTTGACGAGTGGATGGGTAACAGAACATACACCCCTGGGATCACTTCATTGGCTCTGCTTGACAGAGGATCAGTTAATTAATCAATGGGATGGCGAAAGCCGACACCCTCTGGCTAGGCTTATAAATGACCTTGGGCAGATAGCCTAGTACTTACCTATGAACCACAGCCTCTCACTCTGCAGCTTGAATGTAGTATACAGATGACTCAGTGTGCATTAATGAGAACAATCTCTTCATTTAACCATATTCAAGCAGACCACTCACATCCTTCATTTATAACAAATCAAAGTGATCTTCAGCAATCTAACTTACTCCAAAATACAAATAAAACCAAATGCTATTTGCAACTCAGACCCAGCTATCAAACTATTGCAGCTGAATAATACTATTGATCAGACATACTAGAATCATGCTAGTACAGAGCATAAAACTGCTGAGAAAAATAATTGACCATAGTTTAACATTTGCTCAACACATGCAACACTTTGTTCAACAAAATAAGTCAAACTTTTCCTAATGGCAACTGCATGTTAGACCACAGCACATGCATGTATACTCCGCAGTCTCTTTTATGCCTATCCGTTTTTGGTACTCTACACTATTGTCAATGAGTTAAACTGGAGCCAAATTATAATAAAATTGCAGTTTACAAGCCACATCATCAAGAAAACATCACTGTTTTGTCACTGCTGTCAGTGAGTTAATTTAAACTCACCTAACCTACTAGTCATCATCACCACCACTGCCATTATCGTCATTAACCCCCCTCCCATCCCATTTTTTTCTTTATTATGTTAGGGTGCTGTGTCAGCTATCACTACCTTTCATGATTCTGTGCCACTTTCCTACCTTCTCAAAAGTCTTGCCTGATTGTCACAGGTACCCCATCATGCAATCCAGGCATCCATTGGCTGGGCATCCTTGTTTAATCTGGTCTTCCAGATTCTCCCAAACCTTTTTTTTTCCAGAAAATTGACTTCTTTCTTGCACATGTGCCATACCAATGTAATCTCTTCATTATGACTTTCTTGAGAAGTAAAGCTACTTTGGCTTATGCTGTGATGTCCTCATGTCCTCGTGTGTCCCACAGGGTGCATCCTACCACCCATCTCATGCACATCATCTCCATCACCTCTTGCTACCACAACTTCCCTGCCTCCACTTCCCAGGCTTCTGTATCCTACAGAAGTAATGCTTACTGTTTTTGTGCACTTCATCTTTCAGCTTTTTTGGCATTCTTTTGTTAATGATGTCCCCTGGTAGTCTTCGCCATTAGGCTGTGCAACATCTGATCTAGCTTTGGCTTCCTCATTCAGACTTCCTTTCTCCACAACCCCCCCTCCCAGATACTAGAATCTCTTAACCTGTTCCACGGTTTTCCCCTCCTATCTCAATCTTTAGCTGCTTCTGTTTCTCCCATTTATTGCTCTAACAACTATCTTATCTGTACTCCATTTCACTGGATCATAAAAGGTTACTAGGCTAATTGCTCTGGAGCCTTTTTCAGCCTAGCTAATCATGCAACAGTTTTTCCAGTTATCAGTGCCCATAGGCTAGAAAAGCTTTGGCATATCCATGTGACTTAGGGCATCCACAAAGTGCCCCTGTCCATAATGGCCATAGGTGAAAAGCAAGGGCTGAAATTGTGATTTCCCATCCAATGGTCCAAATTGTGGAGTAATTCTAGTGCTGTTTATTTTTGTGAATGTATAGCAGATCCATCAGGGCTGGATCAGAGAATGGCTTGTAGGTTAGGCATAGATCACTCCTCAGTAGTCTGTAAGAGACTGAGTACATGGACAGGGCTTTGAGGTGGTCTAAATAGGACATATTATTTACACCCTTTATTCTTTTAGTGAAGATTCTCTCTACCCACTCCAATTGTTGCAAATGCCTACTCAGGTACATGCAGAAAGTTACTGGCCTAATGAGGTCTGAGTATAGTGGGACTATGATCTCCATAGAACTGGATACCATGCTCTTACTTATAACTTGTGCTGCATAGAAGGGCTGTCTCACTGTCATCGACATATGGTGATCAAAGTTCACTTTACTATCAACATGAGTTTCCAAATCCCTTATCACTGGTTTTACTCTTAGGCGAATGTTAATGTCTTCCCAAAGAGCATAATTATGTTTTTTTTTTTTTTGGTTCTGTCGGACCTTACTATTGGATATCTACATCTTTAAGGGATTCAATGATTGCACCCAGCTTACAGTCTTCAGCAAATATGGTCAGCCAAAGGCCCTCTACAAGTGCCTTGGCTTCAGGTTCATATGTGGTTACTAGCTTAATGACCACAAGGGCCTTTTTAAGCCTTTTTAAGCCTAGCCATACATCCCAAATCTCTAACAAACTCTAATCTTGATAAGTGCAAACAGGGGCCTGAGATATGAACCATTTACAGGCTACCTGTGTCCATTAGAGACAAAGGTGCCAAACCAAGCATGATTTTCCTGTTCTCCATCCAGTTAAAAAAGTTACACTTGAATTGGGTCAGGGAGGAACTCTGCTTCAGATGGATGAGGAGCCTGTTCAAGAGAAGGGGTAGTCTCTGGGATACATACCTGTCTCTCCAGCTGGTCCTATTTATATAACAGGCAAGGTTTAAGTCTTTAGATCTGGTAATTCTGGTGCTGTTTGTTTTGCAGATATGCAGGAGGTCCATCAGATTGGGGTCTGACAATGCCTTGTATGTCAGGTACAGATCTCAACTTCAACAGCCTTTAGGAGATAGAATACAGGGATAAGGCCTTGAGGTGGTCTGCATAGGACATGTTACATATGCCTCTTTAGATATTCCAATTATTGGATATGCCTGATTAGGTACATACCAAAGGAGGCATTGTACTCAATGATAGGTCTGATGAATGTGGAATACAGTGGAATAATGTCTTCCTTGGACCTAAATGCCATACCTTTATTTATAAGTTGCACAACATGCAAAGATTTTCTCACTACTACAGACAAGTAATGGTCAAAGGCCAGATTACTATGGATTTACATCCAGAAGTCCATAACTACTGGGTCAGCTCTTAGGGGGGTGTGTTGTCAATAGGATATTTAATAGGGGTGAATGACTTTCTGAACGATACTATTATTCATTTCTTAGGATTTAGTTACAGTCCATGGATCTGACACCAGTTGTTTATTTGTGTTAGCCCTTCCTGGAGAACATTTGTGTCAGTGGGAGATTCAATGACCGCTCCTAATTAGCAGTCAGCTGCAAATTTAGTCAGCCAGAGGCCACTGACATTGGCCTTGACTTCACTTGACTTAATAGCTTCTGGAAGTTGGCTCAGCAGATGACAAAGAAAAACTATAGCAGGTTACAAGGCGAAGACATAAAGATGAAGAAGATAGTCATCTCACATACTCTTCATAAAGAATGCTAGTAATAATCTGCTCTGTAGTCTACATGACATCAAAGTCAAATGGAAAGAGTACTTCCAGCAGCTTCTGAAAGAAGAAAATACCAATGCAGCTTTGGTTCCCCTAAACAGATGATAAGGCAATGAAAGATGGTGAAGAAGAACCCAGTCTAGAATATGTAAGAACAGTCTTAGAGAATGGAGTAAGGGAAAGCTTTATCTAGTAGATTCTGCACCTGTTGCTTAAATGCACTGTTTTCCATCCTATCAGAACCCTGCTGTGGGCTTAGGCTAGGATTGTGAATACTATTCTATGTTTACACTGATCTCTGATTGCCATGAGTCTATCACTAATGCTGATGCCATCCCTCACTGTTATCAGAAGAGTCTCTCTAACCACAATTCCATCACCAGTTCTACTTTGTCCTCTTCCTGAGTAGTAGACACTGTTTCCCAAGCCATGTTGCTTTGCTGCACTGTCCTTCCATCTTGTCTTCTGGATACTGAGTATGTCTGGCCTGCTCCTCACCATCATGTCATCCACTCCCAAGCTGTATCCTGTCAGTTAACCTATATTCAATGTAATGATCCTTAGTGATTTTTGTCAGGCTGATTTGTTTTATGTCCAGCTTTCACTAAACAGAATTATTCTAGGTAACCCAGGCTGGGCAACTGGACACTTGATACTGGGCAGCCAATAACAAGTAGCTTATTGAACCAGAACTGCAGGGTTTACAACAGGCACATACTAGCCAGAAGAGACAAAGATTCCTCCCACCATTATCATGGGTCCTTGATGTAAGCCAGAGTAGGACAGGTCTTCAACCCACTTATAACCGACTAATTCCCCTGCCCATTTTGGAAACTTTTGTTAATGTGACAAAATCACATAGAGCTGATTTTTACACTGTTAAGTGCTTGGGCTGATATGGTATCCAGTCTGTGATTCATGTTGTCTTATCTAGAGTATAGTATGCATGATGGTTGACGCGGTAAGTCTATACAACATTTTCATCATGCATGACCTACAGTAACACTACTCCTTTCAGTTTCCCCCCGGATTCTGTATGCCTTGCGCGGCATACAGGATTAGTGCAGAAGCGCTAGCTGGCAATATGTCTGCCGTGCGATCCAGGAACAGCCTGCAGGGGCGTGCATGAGTGCTCCTGCACTAGTCTTGTACAGACTAAGCCCCTGTATGCAAATAACCCCATTTGCAGGAGAAATCCATGCAAATGAGGTGAAATTGTGATCCACAAAGCCGTGCAGGACTAGTGTAATCTGCAGAAATGTACTCTGTTAGTAAATGAGTACATTTCTGCAAAATCCAAAACAGAGCTGTGACAGCTCCAAATAAAGGCTACATATCATTCAAAAAGCATGCCAACGGCCAAGTATAAAGCCATTGGCATTGCAAACAGCTTACAAAATAAAATAAATCAACTTTTTTTTTTTTTAGCCAATCTGGGTTGCTTAAGCATAGGGCAGCGGCACGCAAACACAATCGGGGGGAAAATAATAAAATAAACCTAAAATAAGAATTCTAACTAAGATCACTATTCTGCCATGAAAGTCAATGGCAGGCAGTAGACAACATGGCCAGTGAGTAGTGGTTGCTAAGGGGGAAGGCTCAGTGTGAGACATGTAACTATGCATTAGCAGGCAATCCTATGCAAATGAGGGGAATGATAGTGAATCCCAGTTTTCCCCAGCATGCTAGTCAGGTCCTAACAGTGTAAGAGTAGGAGTAGCTTAGTACAAGCCTAGGAGTTGGCTAACATCATGTGGGGGAGTGTCAGGCATATACTGTAAGCGGATTGAAGCACTGTGGCTCAGGTTTGCTCCTAGCTAAGCAAGGGGGTGTGTCTGATTCTGCCTAGCACTCTTTACATTTCCTAAGCGAGTGTGCGTGCCATGCACTGGGTTTTAAAGGAAAATAAAAAAAGTTAAACCAGGAAATAGAAGCTCTGTGCACATTTGAGCACTCTGTGCAGCTCGCCCTCGGGCTTAAACAGGAAGGCAATGGGAAGGGAAAACAGTAGTAGGAAGGTAATCTAGGAGAACTAGCATAGCTGTCAGGTGAAATGTATCAGAATCACCCAATTACACAGGCAGCAGACCAGCCCAGAACACTACTATAAACTATGCAAACACCTTCCCCTCTGTTTTTCCTACACTCTACACCACCGGTGTATACAAGCGGGGAACTTTTAACAAACAAAACAACAAAATGATAGGGGCTGCAATAGCTATCCTACAACTTGTGGAAGAGGTTGAGGGTGGTTAGGATGTGAATGCTGTCGACCAACCCTTAGTGAGGAGACTGAGAAGAGTGTACAGACCCAGAGTAACCTACCAGGGGCTACACAAGTTGGAGATAGTGGAGCACTATAGGGTGGACAGGGACGTCTTACAGCAAATTGTTGAGCTGTGCCGGCCACACCTGACACACCTGACACACAGAACCAACAGAAGGGAACCCATCCCAGTGGATACCAAGGTATGTGTAGGCCTAAGAATACTAGCTGCAGGTGCCTTCCAAAGGCAAACTGGGGATATGATGGGATCTCACAGGCATCAGCATCTAGGGTACTCCAGCAGTTCCTGGACGCCATGTCAGCACATGTCGGTGAGCATGTATATTTCCCCAACACCCGTGAGGCGTTGGCCAGCAATATGCAACTGTTCCACCAAATAGCAAAATACCCTGAGGCAGTGGGTGCTATAGACTGCACACACATATGCATCAAAACACCACCTGGTGAGCAGAGTAGGGTCTACATCAACTGCAACGGCTTCCCCTACATCAACTGCCAGGTCATGTGCAATGCCCAGGGCATAATAATGAATGTGCGCTGACTGCCCTGGAAGCTATCATTTTTCCCACATCTGGCATCTGACACAGCTGTACCAGAAATTTGCCAATGAGGACATCCCTCACGGTCACCTAGTGGGGGATGCTGGATATGCACTGGAGCCGTGGCTGATGACATCCATCAGAAATGCACACACACCCGAACAAGAACTCCATAATGAGGCACATGCACAAACCAGAATTATAGTAGAGCATGTGTTTGGGATGCTTAAGTCATGGTTCCAGTGCCTGGACACATCCAGTGGAGCCTTGCAGTACTCACCAGCTACATGTACCCAAATTGTCATTGTATGTGACATTGCTACATAATATGATCCTGCGGAAACAGCTGCAGCAGGAACAGCATGGATCAGGGTCACACAGCCCCCCACCATTGCCAAGGCCTGCACAGGCAAAGAGTGACTCTGAGGAGGAACAACCTGAGCCTGCCCCAGTAAGCCCTGGCCTTGGCAAAGAGCAACCCATAGCACATACACTGACACAGGAGGGACCCAGGGAATACCACCTCTCTCTGACTCTCACATAGAGTAAAAAGGATGCAAAACATGACACTACCTGTGCTCAACCATGTGTAGGAAGTGTACTATGTGCATCTGACATAGGCAGCCCTGCAGCACCACCCTCAATACTGGGACACCCACAAGGTAAGTGACTCACACATGCCAATCAGGGGATTCACATAGCCAACAACTGTCACAGCCAGCAGGACAGGTGTAGATGAACACAAACAAAGGCTGTGATATGGCCTCTGAATGATGCCTATGGGTAACCTCCCCCCTAAGGCCTACACAGGCAGACTACAGCTGGTCAGGCAGTGGGACATTAGTTCTGAAGGGTAGGAAGTCAGAAACTAATATGTAGGGAAATCAAAGCTAAGATATGTAGTACACTGATATGCCTCTAGTCAGCATGATAGTTTAGAATATAGAATGAAATGGAGTACCTGCCATACCATTACAGTCATAGCAAATGTTTACAAGTGTCAGTTGTGCCCCCAACCTACGTAGTAATGTAATAACAGTCAGGTGTGCCCCCCCCAATCCTGTGTAGAAAGTCAGGTGTGCCCCCCATCCTATGTAGAAATGTAACAGTCAGGTGTGCCCCCCAATCCTGTATAGATATGTAGAAATAGTCAGGTGAGCTCCCCAATCCTGTGTAGGAATGCATAAACAGGTGTGCTTCCCCCAACCCTACTTAATTATGTAGTAACAGTCTGGTGTGCCCCCCCAATGTGATGTACACATTTCATAACAGTCAGGTGTGCCCCTCACAACCCTATGTAGAAATGTAGTAACATGTATGTGTAGGTCTAATACCAGTGGAGCACTGATGCACAGAGGTGGCCAAGGTAGTAGTATAGGTTGTAGCATCTGCACAATATGCGGGTATGTGTGTGTTAGATTGGTGTGTGTCCCATATCGTGTGAGAGTGGCCGGTATGTATGCATGTTGAGGTAAGCCTGGTGGCCATTGCCCACTACTGCTGATGACACTACTGCAGTGCCATACACAATAACCATCAGTATAACACAAGCTAGCAGTAAACCGTTGCAAATGTATGGTGGTAATATGTGTCACCATCTGAAAGGGTGACATGGCATGGGTGTTGGTCTACATATACAAGCAGTACACAGGGGAAAATACCCCAGATGTACAGTATATATTGTCACTGTGAAATGGACACACCCTTGGAAACGTACATACAGGTATGCATCACATTATTTGGTCCTGTAGTAGGGAATACTGTGTTGTTTGCCCGAACACTTGCAGATCACAAAGGAGGTAGGACTGATGTATTGGGAAACAGCTGATGTACCTGCACATGCAAGCATAAGTGGAATGCCCAATGCATATCTGTGTGTAGTGTCCATAGCACACATGCACCCAGCTCATGCAAACACTACCCACAGGCACCTCTCTGATCATATCCCTGCTGTGCGGAATAGATACAGTAAGACCCCACCTGTATATCACAATAGTGGAAGACTGCAGCATGCAGTTCAGGTGTCCTCCTAGAGGTAGATAGCATGCTGCCAGCATCCACACTACCTGAGTAAGACTGTTAGGAAGTATTGGCATGGACACCTATCACACCTACCCTGTCACCACAGGGGAATATACTGTATGGTGGTCTGGGACTGTAGGACTGGCAGAATGCAATGACCTGCCACATCTGGCATACAGCAACACCTAATGCCTGACAGGTGTCTGCCAAAGTCCTGTGTCTCACACGTATTGCCAATGCATGTTATGTCAAGGGCACCCAAATAACAACATAACACACCCCACATAAGACATATGCAAGGCCATGTGGACAAACCACAGTAACATGTCCTCCATGTCTCACTGCATGAACTGTGGACCAACACTAACACATACCTGTGATGGGGCGATACCCTTAGGGAAAGTATCAGAGAATGTATGCATAATGTAAGGAAGAGGTTAGAATAACAGAGGGGGGTGGGAGCATGGGCAGCATGGAATGTGCAGGGTCTGAAACCAAGCTGTGTGCACACACTACCCCTGGCTGCAAACACATACATGGGTGGTTACACACCTGCCTGTACACCACAATAGGGTAAATGTCCTAACCCATGGCCCCTGCCCCTGGCTGACCTGTGAAAATCTGTACAGCTGTGAGGCATGCTGATGGGCATATAAGTATGGGATCCTCTGCCAGTACTGTACCAAGGTGCTGAACCGGATACAAAAACCCAGCACCAAGTGTCTGTAGCTCCCCGTCCAGAATGGCATAACTTAACATGAATACGTAGGTGTCTGCCCACAATACCGGACATGGCCGCAGTCACCCTTGTCCCCCAAGACATCACTGTGAGCAAGAATGCCCACCTGACAGTATATGAGGACAGAAAACATCACTGTGTATAACAGTACACGTCTGAATATCTCTGCTAACAGCAGTACCATGCAGCTGAAGCAGCACAGACACAAACACTTACAGTATTATCCCCTGCACAGTTTGTCCCCATATTGCCAAAAGATTGACAGATACCCTGCAGAAACAGTATGCTACCTGTAGTTGTACACCACCAAGGTCTGCACTGCAGTACAAACTACCTGGACGTGAGCCACACATTCAATACAGATGGGAATAGCGGGCATGCTCACACACACAGAAATGAAGGCAATGTCAGTCAACAACATACTGAAAGGTCATACTGGGCATGCTCACACACTTAAACATAGGAAGGCCATGTCTGCAAACACCAGTGGACCAGACATATCTGGCAGTCGCAGATGTTAGTGCAAACACTCATCAGTATGCACCACTCATGCTTTGCACAGACAGTGGATAGGAATATATACATATATCTAAGGACAACACACTATAATAAGCCAAAGGTAGATGTGTGGAAGAGGGTGACTCTGACAAGGAGCCATCCAGGCCTGTCCCACCTAGCACACAGCCAAAAGACCACAACCACATGAGGGTCAGAAGTCACTCACTGTAGATACTAGCTGCCAGTATCTGTCAGCACTGCAGACTATGTGGTGCAGGTGCTAGCTGTAAAACATGACTGTACAAGGAAGTAGTCATCTAGCAGCTGTATACATGTACCTGTGAAATATGACCCTGTGTGTGCCCGCATGTGGTGTTAGCCTCTAGATGAATGGGTTATGGCCCATGCACACACACTGCCCTCCCCATAGCCCTGCTATGACAATCCTGCTGAGGTCATCCACTGTGAAATACACCTTTGGGGGAGCTGTAATCCAGTAATCTCTGTAGCGCATCCTATAACTGCGTACTGCTGTAGTGTGATAAACTAGTTAGGAAGGAGTTCTAATCCCAGACATGGCAACTGTGTGTGTGTCTGTGTAGAGAGCAATGCTTTTTAGGCTAGTCACACTACAATTCAAATGCCCTACTTTGTCAAGGTTGCTGATGTCATACATTGTGATATACACCTTTCAGAAAGCTGTAGCCCAGTAATCTCTGTGGTGCATCCTATAACTGTGTACTGCTGTAGTGTGATAAACTAGTTGGGTAGGAGTTCTAATCTCAGACATGGCAACAGTGTGTGTGTCACCGTCTGTGTAGAGGGCAATGCTTTTTAGGCTAGTCACACACACTACAATGAAATTGCCCTACTTTGTCAAGGCTGCTGATGTCATACACTGTGAAATTGCACCTTTTGGAAAGGTGTAGCCCAGTAATCACTGTGGCTTGTCCTATAACTGCGTACTGCCATAGTGTGACCATCTAGTTAGGTAGGAATTCTAATCCAAGACATGGCAACTCTGTGTGTGTGTGTGTATGTCACCGTCTGTTAAAAAGCAATGCTTTTTAGGCTAGTCACACTCACTGCAGTTCAAATGCCCTACTTTGCCAAGGCTGCTGATGTCATATACTGTGAAATACACCTTTTGGAAAGCTGTAGCCCAGTAATCTCTGTGGTGCATCCTATAACTGCATACTGCTGTAGTGTGATGAACTAGTTAGATAGGAGTTCTCATCCCAGACACAGCAACTGTGTGTGTTTCTGTGTCACCATCTGTGTAGAAAGCAATGCTTTTTAGGATAGTCACACTCACTACAATGAAATTGCCCTACTTTGTCAAGGCTGCTGATGTCATACACTGTGTAAAAATAACTTTTGGAAAGGTGTAGCCTACTAATCTCTGTGGTGCATGCTATAACTGCTTACTGCTGTAGTGTGATGAACTAGTTAGGTCAGAGTTCTAATCCCAGACATGGCAACTGCTTGTTTGTGTGTCTCTGTCTGTGTAGGGAGCAATGCATTTTAGACTAGCCACACTCACTATAACTCTAATGCCCTACTTTGGCAATCCTGCTGATGTCATTTAGTGTGAATACACCTTTGGGGAAGGAGTACTCCAGTATTCTCAATGGCATGACCTATAACTGTGTAGTGCTGTAATGTAATAAACTAGTTAGGTAGGAGTTTTAATCCCAGACATGACAGGTGTGTGTGTGTGTGTGTGTGTGTGTGTGTGTGTGTGTGTGTGTGTGTGTGTAACTCCTGTCCTGTGTTGAAGTGGTTGATAGTGTATAACAACTGGGCTCAATGTGGAGTGAGTTTTGCAGATTTCTTATATGGTGGCCCTAGTATATATCACAATGTCCACCATACAGGGATAACAAATGTGAAATAGCCAAGAGGCTGGGGTGCAAATCCGTACCCCTACATGTGACATCAAGGCCAGGCAAACAAAGTTAGCAACCCTAGTATTACCCAGAGAACAGTCTCAACCCATGTCTCATAAACGCACACACTGGCCTAGGCAACAGCTGCTATGTTGGTAGTACCCTCTGTATTGCCCACTGATAGTAACCATGGTGTGATTGCAGTGGACTACAGAGGGCATGGCACCCTGTCCATCTATCCAATAGGCACGTAAATGCCAACAGTGCACCTTCCCCATGTTCTCACTGGACACCTGCAACACCTGTAGTACCATCAAATGTGACTCACAAAGGACATACCATGCCTGAAATCATGCTCGGTATGGACAGATGCCACTGACACCAGGGAATGCCGGTATCATGCTATCAATGTAGGTGCAGGGTAAACCTGCTGTCCATTACCAGTTCCCAACACATGAGGCCAGGACTGGCACATCTGATGATAATCTGCATACACAACAAGGGCCAGACACCCCAGGTACAGTTCCACATGTCACTGTACATGCTTGTGAGAGGTGTGCACATCCCAGACACCATCCATGTCATGGACTAAGGAACACATACATGGCAAGCAAAGCATAGCATTGGCCACATGCAATAGTCACCCAGGTGACTGGATGGTGAATACTATACCCATATGTGTGGGCAAATCCAGAAACTACACCCCTGAGACACAATGCAGACCTTTGTCATGTGGACTGATGCCAAGGTATACCCATCACCTAGCCTTGAATAGCTGTCTGGCACAGCTGACCAGTACACACCTGTGAAGGAATATACGCATGCATGTCAGTACTGGCACCGTGTGTGTGTGTGTGTTGTATGATGTATGATGCATATGATCACATTCACACTCAATACAACCCCCATTGGCATACTGAAGCATGCTGTCCAATGTCAGACATCTTCACATACCCTTTTCCCATATAACCTCTCTATAACCCCTGTGGTGCATGTGATACCTGCACAGTAATATGTTGTGGCAATCTCACTAGTGATTAGGTGTATTCCTGGCCCTGCCATGTGTGTCAATGTGTGTGCATCCCTCTGAGAGTGTGGCTGTGTTGATACTGGCACCTGTTCATGCGGACGGGCACATGAACTACACCTACCGTATAGCTACCATATCCCTGTTGCAGATGCCACTCAACATCACATATACATTTTGAGGGCTCCTCAACATGTAACCTATGTGGTGCATCAAATAACTGCATAGAAATGTGGTAGCATGACATAGTCATCAGGGGTTTGAAACCCTGTGCTGGTAGGTGTGTGACACAAACATGCTTACATTTTACTCTCCCTATCCCTCCCTGACTTTACTTTGCCTCTGTCTGCCTCTCTCACTCTCTCTCTGGTGGATGTGGCGACCTACACCTGCTTTGCTTAGGCAGCAGCATGTATATTTTAATTGATGCTCATGATCAGCTGATAGCCACTGCATGAAGTTCAGCCCTTCTAGCTGATTGCATGTGGAACAGCTGTGGTAACATTCCCATTGCCTGTTGCATGGAAACGCACACCAATATCTATGAACATCATGTTATTGTTGGACTTTTCATACACTGTGAGCAGGAACTTGTTTTGTTATTTGGCAAACAGCATCTTAGATGGATTGGGGATTTACCTCTAACAACAAACACTGTGGAAACAAGGCAACACATAGAAGGGGGATGTGCCTGACCTGACTACAGACTGTAAGTGCTGCTATACTGCATTTGGAGTAATGTTGGTTTAACAGGGTTTGTGTGGATATGCCTGTCCTACATGTTTTAATAACTGCCATGTCAGTGCTAAGTTTGAGGGAGCCCCATCTGTCGGGTCATCCACAGACTGGGTAGTGTGTGGTGCCTTTTGTTTCATGTGTTACCCACAAAGCACCTATCTGTGGACTGCAGAAGGTAGTGTGGGGGTTGCAGTCTGTAGATGGTGACAGCCATGAGAGTTACTGCCTTCATATCCCTCATAGGACATATGTTGCAACAAACCTTGTTACAACAGTAAATGTATGAGGTTATCACATAAACATGTCAATATTGGCCCTGTGTATGTGCCTCCAGCCACAACTCTGTCAACCTTTGTACATATGTCATGCATTAAGAGGTGCATATGTGCTGTACACCATAATTAGTGGCATCATCACTGATAACAAGCCAGTGAGATATCAGACTGCTGCACATGTTATGTATAGTAGGGGTTATATCTGATGATATCACCTGGATATTCTGTGGTTGTGTGTGCACTACAGAGGTTTGTGTACATAAGGTGAATGTCAACAGTCTGTGTATTGATATGTATGTTGGCCTGTGTACAGACTGCAGTAGATGTCATTGTTCTTGGTCCCGCTCTGTCTGATGTTACATGCTGCTCCACTGTATGTTACCCTATCGGCTTACATGTTTGTAGGGCCATACACACACATGTCCCATACCACAGACAGGCGTCAGACCATAGTGTGTAGCGGCCCAGTATATGTAGGATTAGTGTGCGAGTGGCACATATGAGGATGGTGTTGAACAAATAATCCAAATATTGTAATACAATGTTAGCATACAATACGTGGTTGTGTTCACATTGACTGTAGTTATGCACTTTCACACTGATGTATTGTACTCTGTGCTGTGACATGTCTGTAGAGCCTGCTATATATGCAGGTAAATGTGCATTCCCCAATAGGAAATGTAGGGCAGTGTTGAGCCAGTCTGCCTGTAGCCTGCACAGTGCTTTGTTGCATGCCTAGCAGCATAGTGTATGCACCCAGTGAGATGTCATGTCTAGATACTTGCCAGATTTACTGCTGCCAGTGATGGTGTCAGTTATGCCTTGTTATGTAACAGATACATCCCATTGTATCAACTGCGGTCTTTAACCCCTAGGGATTGTGTACAGAGTGTAGATAGAGGCTGCTGAACTATACATCTGCATTACTTACTGTTGATTGTTTGGTATCCTGTGGCCCAATCTGTCTTTACTATTGTACTATTTGAAGGCCTCGGCCTGGACAGCAACATTTGTAAACCTTTCCAGACTACTGTATTAGTATAACTGTTTCACAGTTGCATTACTCTGTTTATATGGATGTCAGTGTCTCAACAGCTATATGACATGGCATATACAACTGTAATAGTATACAAATAAAGGTTTTCCATTTATGCAAACCTCTGTGTGGTGTTATATCCTATGACCTTTCTGTGGGTATATGTTGCAGGCAATGGCTGAGATTTGTATGGGTGGCTTATAGTGTTCAGTTGTTAAGGTGTTAATTGTAGGCATAGTGGCTGTTCCATATTGTGTGCATCTGCTACATATGTATCTTACTGTACATATATCTGCGTGTGTATGTGTAGTCACATATATATCTATATATATATATCTATATATATATATAATGTGTGTATATATATATATATATATATATATATATATATAATGTGTGTATATGTATATATATATATATATATATATATATATATATATATATATATATATATATATATATATATATATATATATATATATATATATGTATGTATGTATATATGTATCTGCATATATGTGTCTGTGTATATGTATCCTAGGGATGTTTCCACATTGTACATTTCCTATGGGAGCCAGACTGTACTGCACGATACATTACCGATACCAGCCTGACATCATTCAGGTGGGATGTAGTACTGTTAACATTTTGCGCTCATGTCGTGTCTGGTCCTAGTTATGGGATCTGCAACACTTGGTAGTGTATTGCAGGACAGACATGTTTGGCTGTGGGGGGAGTATACCTATTCGTACAAGACGTATATTGTTTGAGGCCTCTCAACCCCATTAACGATGCATGTGGACATATACATTTTAGTTATTTTCCCATTGTTATCTACAGATGTATGTCTGTATATACCTATATAGATATATATATTTGCTTACATAAATATAACTATGTCCGTATGTACCTACGTAGATATATATATATATATATATATATCTGCTTACATATATATAACTTGCTGTATATATTTAGATATATAGATGTAGACATATATATATCTATAGATGTATGCATTTGCATGTATATATGTTCATATATATTTCGATATATGTACATAGTTTATATATATATATATATATATATATACTTATATAGATATGTTGTATCTGTTTAGATATTAATATATTTACACACACACATACATTTACGTGTTGCAGTACATTCTCTGTGCTGTTGAATGACTGGGCTGGGTGATATGTTTGTGAATACAACAGGGTTATGTACATCTGACATGGCTTAGTGGTAAATCACTTTGTCTATGGTGTGCAGGGTCCTGGGTTCGAGCCTTGCAAAGACTGTTTATTTTGTTGCTGGGCAGAACAAGGGCCATTGGATACAGAGTGATTAAGGCACTTTTGAGCAGTTGTTAGTGGGTTTGCATGAAGGTAAGCACTGCTAAAATCCAGTTACATTTTCTTATACTCAGCTTCTAAATTACTTAAACAGTGTAGGCATTGCTTACCTCCATGCAAACAGGGTTAAACCCTCTTACTGCTGCTTAAAAGTGCTTACTTCCACTTACCCCCTAGCTAATTTCTTTAAAAGAAAAGAAAATGGGGTTGATAGGAAAGTGGTGAAAAAAGGGGCACAAAGATGGAAAGACAGTAGGAATACTATCCAGGAATGTACAGGAAAAGTGTAGGGAAGGTCCATAGCTTCCCTTTTTTTCTACAGCAACAGCTGTGCATATACACTGAATTTGGAAGTAGATTTGGACACTCAAATCCCTGGGAGGGGGTGAGGACAACAATATTAAGTTGTGATGCCAATTAGACCAGATTACATGTGTCCAGTTGACACGTGAAATGGACAGCTATGTATGGGGAGTGATTTTTTTGTGGGAAAAGATTGCCTTTTTTTTTTTTTTTTTAGGTGAGAGTGGGATGTTGGGGAGGGGTAGTAGGTATATCTGGAGAGGTAGGTTAACAGACGAGACAAACAAGATGCATACAGGGGCAGTATATGATACATGGGGTAAACACCTTGATGGAGAGGGGTGTTGAGAAATCGGAAGCCCATGATCCCCCTAGTGGAAACAGTGGGACTGAGGTCCCCACCCATGGGCAGTCACTACTGCACCTTCACAGCCCCAATGGTGGCTGTGCTGGGGGCTGAGTCACAGAGCCAGACTGATGCTCTAGTTGTGACATGTGGACCTCTAGCTGGTGTAGAAGATCACCGAGCTGCTGGTTGATCTCTACGCACCACAACCTCGACCTGGTGGTAGGTGCCTGTCAGCGCCTGCTCCTGGGGGGGGTGAGCCCCATCCTCTGAGGTGGTAAAACATGAAGTTGGTGCAAGACCAATGGACAGCAAGGTCCCAGGTTGGGCCCCAGACATGCTGGTGCCCAGTGCCATGGCCAGCTGAGATGGGACAGGTGGGTCTGCTGGGACAGGCCTTCCCAAGCATGCTATAGTGTTTAGATTTTATCATCATATGTGGGTAATAGTCAACAAATTCCAGGGTTAGGTATAACAGCATGCATAGATATTCCAGTTAACCCAGACACCAGATGCTTAACAGTTGCATAGCAAACGGAACACATGCATATATGGGACCACAGTGGTAATAAGAACAGCATGCAGGTACATTGATGGCACCATGCCACCAATGTTGGAATAATTCAATATAGCACATGGATGGGAACAATTAAAATATTTATCAAACAATTGGACATTATCAGAACATTGGAGTGATTGCATACCAGTTGGGGTGGGTATGTTGATTATTGTTGGAGATATGGTGGGGGTGGGAGAAAGATGTCAACTAACAACTAGTATATTCCTGTAGTCCACATTATTTTCCTAGTCAGTGCTGTTATCTGTACCTTACAAGTCTTACTACACTACCCTATAGCCTTAGTTTGGACAGTGATATGGTTGTCATCGTCATTACACATGAACTGGTTTTACCTGCAGTATACACCTCTTACCTGGTATACCTGTGGAGGGAATGTTTGTTAACACTAACTGTTTCTACATATACTCCCAGATTCTAGGTAGATGTTGTGCACATAGCCATCCAACTCTTTCTGCACAGACTCTGGCCATGTGTTGACCATATGCTGGTGTGCCGGGACATCTAGAATAGTGCCCTCTTCCACCTTTAGTGACCTGACGCACACATATACATGCTTTCCTACACAGTTATATTATGTAACACAGGGTGGGTGACAGTGATAAGTAATACTTTATTATTCAGAGAAACTGCAACACTCACAATCTTTATTTCTCAGCACAGTGTTTGTATCCAACGTATCTGTAGGAGCAATGTTTGTTAGCACTACCTGACTGTTGCCACACAAGCTTCTAGATTACACATTAGTATTATGCACATACATCTCACTCTGTTACTGTACATACTCTAGTCACAGCTTGACAACATGGGAGTGTAGATAGGAAATATTTGAAATATTACTCTCCTAACAGTTTTGGGGGTTGCCACAGTGACAGTTTTTTTTTCTCATAGATGTTTGACAATCATTTGTATTCCCAGTTCCACTTGTATTCCTAGTTTGCTGGCTAAACATCTGGGATAATCCCACAGACTTACCAGGGGACAGGCAGCAGATATGGGCTCATATACTGGACATTCTGGCCTGATCTGTACAGTTGTGGGGTATGATTCTGTATGCAGCCTACATCCACTCCCAGGATTCAGACCATGGCTGTGTCTGCTACAACTTAAACACTGTCCATTACAGTTGTGTCTGCTATATGGATATTGCTGTATATCTCCTATCTGCTTTCTGTCTTATTAATCCGCTGTGCTTTTGCATTCTGACCTTGTATTACAACACTCTTATACAGATCTCCTAGAGAGTAATATTTTGTAGGACAATGTGGGCGACAGTGATGTGTAATACCTCATTATTCAGAGCAACTGCATCAGTCACAATGCCATACAATACCAATGTAAACAGTACTAGTACAGGGCATCATTCTTGTATTTCTGGGCACAGTGTTGGTATCTGGCAGATTTGTGGGAGAAATGTTTAGCACTACCTGAAAGTTCCCACACACAGTGCCAGATTCCACATTACTGTTATGCACATACATCTCACTCTGTTAATGTACACACTCTGGCCACAGCTTGACAAGTTGGGGTGTAAATGGGACATACGTGGCTTCTTAGTCTCATAGGGTTTTGGGGAGTTGCTAGTGTGCCAGCTTTGTTCTCATAGATGAGTTTCAATCAGTTGTATTTCCTGTTTGCTGCCTGTACGTTTGGGGTCATCCCACTGATTTCCCAGGGGAACGGGTTGATAGGCAACAGATATGGGCCACTTTACTGGACTTATCTGTACAGTTGTGGGGTATGATTCTGTATGCAGATTACTGCCACTGGCAGGATTCGAACCATGGCTGTGTGTGCTAAACAAAACCGCAGTTCACATCTCAGTTGCATGTGCTATTTGGGGTTTGTTCTCTGCATTTTCCCGGTTTTCTGTCTGTGTCAATCAGTTGTGCTAAATGGCCTCTGGGGATTACACCAGTCATATACAGGCATTCCTACACATTCAATTTATGGTGCACGGTATGGGTAACAGTGCTTAATACAACAGTACTATTACATGATTGCAAATCTACATTATCATATGATACCAGAGTATACACATGCAGTCCAGCAGTTAGAACATTATTGACAGGCTATTACATTTTTATTGACATACAATCGATACGAGACTCTTCCTGCCATATTCTCTAGTAGCTCTTGCTTAACATACAGGCCATTGCTATACTGGACATTCTGGCCTGATCTGTACAGTTGTGGGGTATGATTCTGTATGCAGCCTACATCCACTCCCAGGATTCAGACCATGGCTGTGTCTGCTACAACTTAAACACTGTCCATTACAGTTGTGTCTGCTATATGGATATTGCTGTATATCTCCTATCTGCTTTCTGTCTTATTAATCCCCTGTGCTTTTGCATTCTGACCTTGTATTACAACACTCTTACACAGATCTCCTAGAGAGTAATATTTTGTAGGACAGTGTGGGCGACAGTGATGTGTAATACCTCATTATTCAGAGCAACTGCATCAGTCACAATGCCATACAATACCAATGTAAACAGTACTAGTACAGGGCATCATTCTTGTATTTCTGGGCACAGTGTTGGTATCTGGCAGATCTGTGGGAGAAATGTTTAGCACTACCTGAAAGTTCCCACACACAGTGCCAGATTCCACATTACTGTTATGCACATACATCTCACTCTGTTAATGTACACACTCTGGCCACAGCTTGACAAGTTGGGGTGTAAATGGGACATACGTGGCTTCTTAGTCTCGCAGGGTTTTGGGGAGTTGCTTGTGTGCCAGCTTTGTTCTCATAGATGTGTTTCAATCAGTTGTATTTCCTGTTTGCTGCCTATACGTTTGGGGTCATCCCACTGATTTCCCAGGGGAACGGATTGATAGGCAACAGATATGGGCCACTTTACTGGACTTATCTGTACAGTTGTGGGGTATGATTCTGTATGCAGATTACTGCCACTGGCAGGATTCGAACCATGGCTGTGTGTGCTAAACAAAACCGCAGTTCACATCTCAGTCGCATGTGCTATATGGGGTTTGTTCTCCGCATTTTCCCTGTTTTCTGTCTATGTGTCACTCAGTTGTGCTAAATGGCCTCTGGGGATTACACCAGTCATATACAGGCATTCCTACACATTCAATTTATGGTGCATGGTATGGGTAACAGTGCTTAATACAACAGTACTATTACATGATTGCAAATCTACATTATCATATGATACCAGAGTATACACATGCAGTCCAGCAGTTAGAACTTTATTGTCAGGCTATTACATTTTTATTGACATACAAACGATATGAGACTCTTCCTGCCATATTCTCTAGTGTATGCAGTACTTGCCTTGAACAATACAGGTTTTATACAGGCAATTGATTTACTACTACTTTTAGTTTTATTTCCTATGACAGTAAATGCATGTGTATTACTGACCTGCCTCACGTCGCAACCTTGCCAGGCAACTGACATGGGCCTCCTGATTTGCGGACCATTCCATTGCAGCTGTGGGGGACATGAGGACTATTTAGCCATACCTATCCATGATATACCTGAGCAGGCAATTATTACACACATAGTAGGGTAATACTTACACACAACTAGAACATACCCTGCCACTCTAGCCTCTTGGATCCACTGATCCAAGAGGTCCCCCTTATGCCACTTCAGGTTGGCATAGTGATGCCTGATCTGCTCAGTTCGGGGTATGCCAGTGACACTGGTGAGGTCATGGGCGAAATAGTCCCAGGCCTCCACCTTATATTGGGAGCCCTGGTACTGGCCCTGCAGCAGTCTCTGATCATGGCCTTTGACAAGGAGTCCTGCCATGACTCTGGACTCCTGGATGCACCAACACTGCACCTGAAAGTGCACAGCTTCTCCCCTTACTGCCATTGTGCCTGCAAGGGGAAGCTACAGCCAGTTATGAGATGTATTCTCACCTCTTGGTTTTAAGTAGGGCCAGTTTCCCACACTTTTCCATGATTGGCCGGTTTTGAAAAGGATAGGCTATACGCAAACCTGCTTACCTAGGATTGGCATTGTTTAAAAGGGTATAACACTGGGCACATTGAGTTAGCTGGCCTACACATTGCTTACACCTCCTAAGCTGGCCTGTGCAATGCTTAGTGTTGCTTACATTAGACTTTGCATCATAATTCCTTTTTGGAATTGAGTTATTATTCATTACACCTTTTAATGTCTGGTATCCATGATTCATGTGTACGTACAGTGTATGGGGTCCTTGTGTTTTATTGGGGACTTCAACAGTCTATTACAATTACACCTGACTTCTGGGCTTAGGGCTTTATTCCAGTTAACATATTTATGTTATGCAGTGGGTTAAGGCACATATGTCTGTATATGGACTCCTTTCACAGGTTCAGTTTGGTTTTACTATGGTGAAGACTTGTTTGCTGATGCCTCACTCCTCTGTACTTCTGTGATGGCTTGGTGGTTAACTACTGAGACTGCAGTGTATAGGGTCCTGGGTTCGAGACCTGCATGGCTGTCTATTTTGTTGATGGGCAGAACAAGGGCCGTTGGATACAGAGTGATTAAGGCACTTTTGAGCATTTGTAAGCAGGTTTGCATGGGTTGGCACAAGGGTAAGCAATACTAACCTCTGGTTACATACGCTTACAGAGAGTTAGCTTCAGAATTAATTAACCTGTGTATGCATTGCTTACCCCCACGCAAACGAGCTTAAGCTCACTTACTAGTGCTTAAATATGCTTACTACTGCTTATTGGTGCTTAAACCTACTTACTAGTGCTTTATACATTATGACACTGACACCTCACATATGCATTTACTGCAGTACGCCAGTTCATAAATATATGTTATTTAGTGGGTTATGCAACAAAAGTATTAGTCATAATGTGCTTTGCCATGGAAAATGGTATGTGCTGCAGTGGGACTCGAACTGGGAATACCTGCTCTTAAGGCAACTGCACTACCCACTATACTATTGTTATGCTGTTTCATTTGTATATATCTTCCTTCTTATTGTCTTCAGCCATTTAAGCTGCATTAACCATAGCTAAGTGATGGGCACACCCGTGCACCTGCGGTTAGCTTTAATCAGATTTAAAAAAAAAAAAAACACAGGTTTGTTCATTTTATTTCTGCATACTTTTGCTGTTGTACATGAGGGGGACTGTTAGTGGGGATATGTGGACACCTATGAGTATCCCTTTCTGCTTTTCTTCATTGCGGGGGCATGTATATTCCGAGAGCTCTGCTCTCAGACATGGCCCCTTACATGCTCCATGTAAGATTAGGAGCTCAGGCAGCATGCCTCATTACTATGCATGGTGTGCTGCCATCCTGCTCCTAAATGGCCACCTCCATGCATGACTAAGCTAGTCCTGCATGGAGGAATAGTAAGTCCGGGGGTTTGTGTACAATCTTAAGGTGGAGATGACCAGCAACTTTTTGAAAGGAGGGGAGGAAACCCACACAGACATGAGGAGAACATGCAAACTCCTTACAGCCATGGAGAAGACTGATTTTTATAGCACACCAAGTTTGACACCTTTTGTTATAACAATTTCTGTCCTTGTGTTTTGGCTTATAATTTGGCTCTATACACAACTTTTAGTAAGATATTCTGTATTAAGATTCTTAAGTAATGCTGCATTAAGTACTTATTACTAGAGTCTATATAAAATATATTTTTTTGGAAGACAGCATAGGTTATATGCAAAATGTATCATTTTAGCTTATGGTCAGTAACAATACAAGATAATGAAAAAATGAATAATGGTCATATTTACAAAAGCAAATCTATGCACACAAATTAAATTATTGTACATTTTCATATAAATTGAGAAATGTATGTAAGAAAATGGCCTTTTAAAGACGGGTTGGCTTATGCATAAGTAATACGGCATACCCTGCAACTACAGCATTACAGCTATCAAAACATACAGTACTGAGTGAAAACTACTGAATGCTTTATGTCTAAATGATGGTCTTTTCTTATTGGCTTTTCCCTGAGCTGTCTGCTGTTTAACAGGAATCTCAATCAATGCTGTTTAACAGGAATCTCAGTCAATCCTGTGTTTAAACGCTGCTATGTTATATATTCATCTTCCTCTTCGTGTAAAGCAAAATATGCTACTTACTCTCTTCAAGCATCTTCTAGATGAGTGGATGCGAACTGCATGTTTACCTGTAGACTGGTACCATTTTCACTTTAGGATACTGATAAAATATAAATGTCTCCCCAGCTCTGGTTATTCTTACTTAAAATACAAAGGGCTCTGGGTTAAAATACAAAGGGCACTGGGTTAATTATATATATAATACTAGGGTTAATAATCATCTTGGGAATGCATGGTTAGTCTTCATAATAGCCTACTAAGTACCTCTGAGTCTGTAATTGTTAATTGGATACAATTAAGTTAGACTAAGATCATGATGGTTTAGTAAGGCAGTATGCAAAATCAAGGTGAACAACTTCTAATCTGCCAACAAATACAAGGGTATATATAAAGCTTGGAATACTATGAAATGAGTCCTCACCTCCAAAGCACAAGCTATAGGGTTGTATATATACTATTTAGGAAATCTAAGACAGACAACAATAATAGTTAAAATATGCAAGGTAGAGAAAAAAAGTAAAATACTGCACTGAGTGAAGGACAGCCAATGTAATCAAAACGATAAAACAGCTTACAGGTACATAGGATAGCAAAGAAGGTAAACAGAGGGGAATAAACACTAAATAAAGTGAAATGAATGATAAAAAAAAGATGGTGAATATATATGACAGCTAAAATATACCAGCTCAGTATTCCCAAAGTAAAAAAATAGGACAGTCCAAAAAGCACATGAGGATAAAAATGCTGACAGCATGCAAAGTACAAGTCAAGTTTAAGATGGCCCACAGCACAGAGTTGTGTACAACCCAGAAAAAATGTGCCACTACCAGACAATTGTTAAATTGGTAAACAACCCACAGAGAATTGTGTCCACAAAAGCAACACCTAGTATTCCATCCAAGATGTGAAAATCAAAACTTGGCTAACAAAGTTTGCAGATGACTGCAAACTGGGAGCCATTATTGAATCCCCAAATGATATGGATACTCTACAAAAGGGCCTTACAGAAACAGTTGCTTGGTGCCAGAGCCATGGGCTCAAGCTCAATACCAAGAAATGTATAGTTATCCCCTTTGGGAAAAAACATGTACCCGTGAATTACCACATAGGTGGCAGTACACTAAACACTGAAAGTGTGATAAGAGACTTAGGGACACAGGTGGACAGTGGTCTGACCTTCGATAACCACATCGCCACAACAGTCAGGAAATCCTTCTATGTGGCACATCTCATCACTAAGGGCTTTTCATCCAGAAAAAAGGAGGTCATTGTCCCACTGTACTCATCCCTCATTAGACCCGTTATAGAATACAATGCCCCGTTTGGTATGTACCTCTCAAGACATCTGCAACAACTGGAAAGGCCGCAGAAATACCTCACTAAAAGAATCACAGGCCTAAAGCAGATGCCCTATGCTGACTGCCTTAAAAAACTCCACCTATACTCTGTCGCATATCGTCTACTCAGAGGCGATCTCTGCTTAACATACAAGGCCATGTCAAACCCAAAGCTGCATGCTCCAGGGATCTAAACCTTGTCATCACAATAAACAAAACATGCTGGAGGGATAGGTTCCTGACCCAGAGACTCTCCAGACTCTGGAACAGATTGCCTGTACATGTCAAGCAGAGTTCCTCTTTGGCCCTCTTCAAAAGGAACCTTGACGATTGGATGGGAGAAAGGAAATTCACCCCGGGGATCACGTCAGTTGCCTTGCTAGACAAGGGGTCCAGGGAAGTAAATAGTGTGGGAAGAAATAGCCAGGAAATTGTTATGGCTAGGCTTGTATAGGCCCTAGGGCTGATAGCGTAGTACCAACCTATGAACCTATGACTCAATAGTATTCATTGTCAAACTTTGGAATTTCCAGATCTCACTCTAAACCCATTGTATTAAGTGATATTTTAGCATATGTAAAATAAATCTAGTATACAAAAGGGCAGTTATACTGAAAGTTTTAATTATCATTACAGAAATTATACGTTAGACAAAGTAGCCTTCAGTTTCATATGTGAACACTGACTGAAAAGCAAAAAAAAAATGTTTATTTTGTTGTTGTTGTCCTTCCTTTGACACAATAATTTTAGTAGGATCTGATTTAAAATCAGAACTCCACATGGACTCTTCTTCTACTGAGCATCCCAGAGACTGAAAAATCCTAGTGACACATGCAAAATGCAACATGTTTGTGTCTGCCTGGTAACATAAATTTTAGTTGCTGAATAAATAACCAGAACTTTTTTTTTCTGCTGTGTCATAACAAATATATTTTGCCATTTAATTTCATGTGTGCCTCTTCAAAATAGTACAACTCACAATAAGCTCACCCTATTTTGAACATTAATTACCTCAAATTTGCTGCAAATAATATCATAGCTACGTAGATCCAAAAGCTATTAATCTTGAGATTTTTTCATAAACTGAGCACTTGCACCTCTTCCAGAGATGCATCTTTCAATAGCACTCTGGCCCTGAACTAACCAACTCAATGCATTTCTTAATGCCAAACTTGCACTTTGATATTATATTTAATTTCAGGGCTATTCCTTAGGAAACCTTTGTTAAGCTAATGCTAAACTTATTAACTAATACACTCTCAAGATAGTTTTCATCCCAGCTATTTGAGAATGCCATCTGTAATCCCCACCAAGGCTCTCAGTTATAATTGCAGCGTTTCCTTAACCACACGGATATTAGCATCTACTATAAACATGCTACTGCAATATTTCTGTCTTCTGTATCTCTTCCAAAAAGAATTCTGACTACAAGCCAATATCTATTTTGTCATCCATTTCTAAAATTCAAGAGTGAGCTGGGTATAATCATACTTTGGGTCATTAGAAATCAAAGAACATTCTTCTCCATGTACATTATGGCTTCAGAGCTGGATATTGTATGTAGATTGCCATTTTTAGTCCCTGACCACCTTCTTAGGACTCTGTAAAAAATCCTGTTTACTTGAGAGACTTTTGTAGACCTACAAAGGTCCTTGGAAAATACGAACTATTCCAGTCTTGATTCATGACTCCAAATCCTTCTGTTCGCAGAGGGTCCATTTCAGTGGTTCAGTAGTCACCTGAGAATCTTTATACTCCATATTTGAAATGTTAATGCTGTCTCAGTACTTGACTGGCAGAAGGGGTGTCCATAGTGCTATTTTGGACCCTTTTTGGTTATGTATTAATGATCGCTTACTGTCACTTCCAACTTTTACATTTAAATATATTAGACAGATAATCTGTTTACCCAAAATGAAAAAAAAAAATATTGATGTTCAAAATAAAATGTCTCAATTCAAACATTTCATATAAATGCCATAAAACAGCTTCCATGTTGTTTGCTACATAGTATAAATTACATATCATACCCTACAGCTGACCTTACTTTTTACGGAAGCCTCTAATTTTGTTTCAAAATTTAGATTTACTCCTTCTAAAATTGAGTACTGTTTAATACAGAAGATTATGTTTAGGGGTCTTGATTATAGTTTATTATGTGTTCTCAACATGAATGCCAAGAAATTCACCTCAAGCAAAGCTCAAGAAATTAGAGGAATGTCTTTTTTTTTTTTTTTTTTTAAATAAAAGCATCCACTTCGTGTTTCAATAACCTAATCAAGGTAATGAATGCCACTGGTTCAGTACCATACTCTGGCTACTTTGTAACACAACACTGTGCTGTGTCTCTTTGAAGCAGTCTAGGGGCAACATACTGATTGCTGGTCACATTAGCACTGTAGTTGTGGATCTAATCATACAATAAATAAAACTCAGTATTCTTACATACATGTAGGCTGCTTGTAATGCATCATCCCATAGCTCTGTGTGACTGAAGTAATGCTCATGTGGAATGCATTCATTAATGATTTTTTTCAACCTTCTGACCATTTTGCAATATTATGGAGTACTGTTACCAATCTGTTCTGGATTCTGGTTCTTAATCTACATGTCTTGTGTCTGAAGATAGTTAAACCTAACAAAGCAACACATGGAAATAGATTTATTTGGAAATTAGGGAAATAAAATCAGAAATCTCAAATACAAATACCTGGATATGTTCAGATGTTTAGTTTATGATAAATGTCAGATGCAATAGAAAGCAACACAAGGCCTTAACAATTATTACAGTGATTAAGATGCATGGCAGAGTGTCAGATACTTTGTACTTGATAACATATGGGAAACAGATTTATTTTCAGCAGCCCAGTGGCTATACTGTCACCCTCTACCTGTGAAGTATATATTTCTACACCATAATCTACTATTCTTATTAAAGCTATCAAACTGGAAAAGCAGGCATTCATTTAAGTCACATCTACAGTAGTTTATGAGTAAAAAAATAGTTTAGATTCTCTTCTCTTATATACATTTGATCTATCATCAAAGCATTTCTACAGTACATTTGAGCAACAATTTATGCAATGCATATCATGAGGAAAAAGACTTACACAAGTTGCATATTAGGGATGTGATACAGCCAGAAGTCCTCACAAAATTATATAGTTGTGTCCAGTACTAATGTAGGAGATCAGCTTTTCCCAGACATTGACTAATTATTATGCACACTTGAAAAATACACAGATTAATAAAAAACTTACAACTTTAATTTCAGAGTTATATGGGTAACCTTCACTTCAAATATTACTTTATTTATCATTTGAAAAATAGGAACGAGAGACCAAAATCTCTCTACTAGGTTTCTCCAGTACAAGTGAAGCACAACTCGAACAAGAAGAACTTGAATATTTAATTCACAATACAATCTCAAACAATACGGTCAAGCGCTTTCATCTGTACTATACAGACTTCATCAGAACCACTAAAACAAACAGCTGATTACTAATTTAAAAGCTTTTTGGCGCCATATCTTACAAGCGCTCTACCTCTTAGCAAAATTTAAAGTGCTACTGCAATATTGTAAGACCAAATTCTTACATATACAATAAATACAATAAAAACATGTAAAAATCAACATGCATGTACTATATGATATATATATGATGTAAAAACAAATTAAAAATAGTATAAAAATAATATAAAAATATGGTATGAATATAAAAATACAGCCTCATCTAACAGACAACATCAAAACTATAATAATTCTAAAAAGGGCTTTATAGATATGAATTCATTTATACCAGGAAATTTGGTAGCATTAGTTAACAATTGCCACTGACTTTCTTTTCTAGCTAAATATGCTTTATAATTACCTCCACATTGTGATATATTTATATTATCAATAATACCAAATGTGAAATTATGTGTGTCACCCTTGTCTATTATATGTCTAGATAATGCATTTTTGGAATCTTTCACCTTAATCCTATACCTATGTTCATATATGCGTTTTCTGAACTGTCTTTCTGTCTTCCCTATATAGAAAGCCGTGCATACTGTACATTTAGCTAGGTATATAATATTCCTACTATTACAGCTTCCCTTTATAAACTTTATATAGGTACTATTAACATCATTTAATCTGCATCCAATAGCTTCATTTATAACAAGACACTGTTTACACATTCCACACTTCTTAGTATGTGTATTTTTACACATTTTTTGAGCATAGAGTCCATTCAATAGGTGTTTAATATTTCTCCCCATTTTATATACAATACATGGTTTATCACCTATTACATTTTTAGCTTCTTCATCCCCTATCATTTTGTTCCAATATTTTTCTAAAAATGCTACCTGTTTTTATTGTATTTATTGTATATGTAAGAATTTGGTCTTACAATATTGCAGTAGCACTTTAAATTTTGCTAAGAAAGATATGCTTTTAAATTAGTAATCGGCTGTTTGTTTTAGTGGTTCTGATGAAGTCTGTATAGTACAGATGAAAGCGCTTGACCATATTGTTTGAGATTGTATTGTGAATTAAATATTCAAGTTCTTCTTGTTTACTGCAGAAACCTAGTTGAGAGATTTTGGTCTCTCGTTCCTATTTTTCAGTTGTTGGCTGTGCGTGGTAGTATTATCTGGTGCATACTATGGACGGTACTATGGAAGTGACAGAAACTCCGTTGGACAAGGAAGAACTGCTTCGTATTAGATCTGAAATGGTTTCTTTAAAAGAAAACGTTGTTCGGTTGACTGATGTCAGTCAACTACAAAAATCTTTGCTGTGTATGAGGAATGAAAAAAGACCAGCTGATTACAATATCCCCATCCGTAATAGTAATTCGTCTACTCAGGCAGACATTCCAAATGGACAGGCGGGGAGTGATGAACAGGGTGTTCGCATGGAGCCGGATCTGGATATGCGGCAAATTGGAGGATCAGCTGATGTAAATTATATCCGTGATACTAGCCAGGCGACTGAACCGGACATCACCTTTGACTTTTCTTTATTTCAAATGGATGAAGACACTGAACGGCTCGGAGCTCGTCCGAAGCGTCCGATACCTATTAAAACGTATGCAGCAATGGCAAAACCTAAAATAGATGTCATAAAAGGTACTGTTTTGAACACATCCAGCCCTAGGGGTGTTAATGTAGTTGGTTCACGTGAACAGAAAAAATCTGGTACTTTAAACCAACTTGACAATTTTTTGACTAATGACTATGTTTTTACAGACAATGCAAATGGACTTTTTAATGGTAATAGATTTAATAGACATGTATCTAACAATAATAATGGCAGTATGTTAAAGGACATGATTTATAGTTTAGGGAAACTACTATTTACAGCTAAATGTATAAAGCTTGATAATGCATATCTTACTAAATGTATAGCATTATGTGTAGTTCCTATGGATTTAAGATTTTTTAAAATGCCAATGGGAGTAAATTTGAATCATGATACTAGAATGGAATTTAATGAGTTATTTAATGAATTTAAGTTATATGAAATTATTAGTTAGGAAAAATGATGAGAAATTAAGTAGTATAGTTAGTGATATAGATAAAGTAAATAATGAAATAGTGTCAGATCTATTGTTCCCACAATGGAAAGAATTATATGAAAAACAGTACAAATCAGCTGATTTTAGAGCTAGTAAAATATTTGAAAGGAAACAAAAGAAAATACAACGAGATTTGGAACAATATCAAGACAATAGGGCATACATATGGAAACAAGGGCGTGAATATACATATAGAACAAATACGAGTATGAATAGGAATGGTTTTAATGATACAGGAATGAATTTTCAAGGGGGGAGGTACTACACACCAGTAAAGAAAGTAAATTACTATCAAAGGGACAACAAAAGATAGATAGTATCCCTTATGTTCAAAATACATTGTTTTTTAAGGATGCAGTATTGGATGGTACTAGTTGCAATGATAATAGCTATATGTGCCCCAGCAGTGATATAGAACACATAGTGATATATAAAGATATGAAGATATTTAATTATACTACTATGAAAGTTCAGGAGGAATATTTCACATTGTTTGAAAAAGGTATGAAATATATACCTATGGTGAAATTTCATCTTGTAGATGTGTTAACTGATATTAAATTATTCTGTCGTAGACTGAATTTAGCATTCATGTTTCAGAAAGAAAATAAAAATAAAATTATGATACCTAATCAATTTAAAAAGAAAAGTACTTTTATACCTGCCCCATATAAAAATGTTGCAAATTATGAAGAATGTGTATGTCAAGATATTTATGAATATAATAAATTGATGAAAAAGAATGTATTTATAGATAATTTAACTATAAATGAAAGGAATTGCCTTGTTGAATTAATAAATAATAGGGAAATAAGAGTCATGAAGCCAGACAAAGGAGCAGGTATAGTACTTTATAATAAAATAGACTATCTTAATAAGGTACAAAGTATATTAATTGACACTGGTAATTATGATATCATTTCACAAAATGAAATTAATATTGGATATCGGAAAATAGATTTAGCACTGGATGAGTATTTGATGGATAATAGAATTACCCAGGATACTTATAATTTTTTAAAAGTAGAATTTCCAGTGTTAGCAACTATAGTGGGCATTCCAAAAATACATAAAGATATAATTAATCCCCCATTTAGACCTATAATATCTGGAAGTAGATCAAAGACTTTTAATATGGGGGTAGTAATAGATAGGTGGGCCAAGCATATCTATGATAATACAATACATTTAATTAAAGACTCCTGGATGTTTCTTTCTCAATTAACACATAATAGATGGAAAAGGAGTTTAATATTCATAACAATTGATGTTATAGACCTTTTTTCTTCCATACCCAGAAATGAAGGATTGGACTACTTTTGTGATAGCCTAAGAAAATATTCTAACCTAAGTTGGGATCGTATTAATTTAATTACAGATATGATGGGATTGGTGTTGGAGCACAACTACATTTACTTTGAGGGCGAGTTTTACAAATAGACAAAGGGAGTTGCTATGGGTGCCTCATGTGCACCAATTTTTGCCAATTTAGTTATGCTCCAATGGGAAAATAACCATCTATTTACCAGCATGTATTACAAATATGTTGTATATTATACAAGATTTCTGGACGATATGTTCCTACTTTGGGACGGACCCTTAGAATTGATAGAAAGATTTGTAGACTATCTAAATACGACAAGTATGTTTTTGAAATTTACCCACAATATTAATACGGAAGGTATAGCTTATCTTGACACTTACATTAAACATGGTGACACTGGTTTCCATTCTGAAATATTTAGAAAGGAAACGTTTTCTAATGGGTATCTTGATTTCACTAGTAACCACCCCAAACATATTTTACGTAACATATTCAAGGGACAATGTATAAGGGTAGCAAGGATGACGCCTGATTATGAGATAATGGTCAGCGAAATTAATAATCTAAGAAATATGTTCTTTAATAGGGGCTACCCTGTAACATTATTAAATAATATTTCGATATATGTAATTGCTGAGTGGGGTAAGAAGTATATACCAATCCTAGGCATTGGTATAGATAAAATTATTAGAAAGAATAAAGAAAATGATGAATTCCATCAAGTATGTGTATTGACATATACTCCTCATGTCAACTATATTAGGGAAATTTTAGAAAAATATTGGAACAAAATGATAGGGGATGAAGAAGCTAAAAATGTAATAGGTGATAAACCATGTATTGTATATAAAATGGGGAGAAATATTAAACACCTATTGAATGGACTCTATGCTCAAAAAATGTGTAAAAATACACATACTAAGAAGTGTGGAATGTGTAAACAGTGTCTTGTTATAAATGAAGCTATTGGATGCAGATTAAATGATGTTAATAGTACCTATATAAAGTTTATAAAGGGAAGCTGTAATAGTAGGAATATTATATACCTAGCTAAATGTACAGTATGCACGACTTTCTATATAGGGAAGACAGAAAGACAGTTCAGAAAATGCATATATGAACATAGGTATAGGATTAAGGTGAAAGATTCCAAAAATGCATTATCTAGACATATAATAGACAAGGGTGACGCACATAATTTCACATTTGGTATTATTGATAATATAAATATATCACAATGTGGAGGTAATTATAAAGCATATTTAGCTAGAAAAGAAAGTCAGTGGCAATTAACTAATGCTACCAAATTTCCTGGTATAAATGAATTCATATCTATAAAGCCCTTTTTAGAATTATTATAGTTTTGATGTCTGTTAGATGAGGCTGTATTTTTATATTCATACCATATTTTTATATTATTTTTATACTATTTTTAATTTGTTTTTACATCATATATATATCATATAGTACATGCATGTTGATTTTTACATGTTTTTATTGTATTTATTGTATATGTAAGAATTTGGTCTTACAATATTGCAGTAGCACTTTAAATTTTGCTAAGAGGTAGAGCGCTTGTAAGATATGGCGCCAAAAAGCTTTTAAATTAGTAATCAGCTGTTTGTTTTAGTGGTTCTGATGAAGTCTGTATAGTACAGACGAAAGCGCTTGACCGTATTGTTTGAGATTGTATTGTGAATTAAATATTCAAGTTCTTCTTGTTCGAGTTGTGCTTCACTTGTACTGGAGAAACCTAGTTGAGAGATTTTGGTCTCTCGTTCCTATTTTTCAGTTGTTGGCTGTGCGTGGTAGTATTATTTATCATTTGTTAACCAAAAAAGTCTGACTTGGAACAAAGCCAATTTACAGCAGAGGCACAGGGAGAAATGTTGCAGATGCATGTCTTTGTAATGTAGGAGGAAACTGGAGCAGCTAGATGAAACCCACATGAATGCAGGGAGGACATGCAGACTCCACACAGAAGGCACCCCAGCCAAGAATCAAACCAGAGAATCTCTTGCTGTGAGGTGACAACCCTACTGCTGCACCACTACATCATCTGTTATAGTTAGGGTTTAATTATTCTCCAGCATATAAGTGCAAGAAACAATGCTTAATCATCTAAAGGAGGCACAAAGTTCTAATAAATTAACACCAACTAGCAGGGAGGATGAAGCGATTCATCAAATTATATTTATGATGCTGGGTGCAGACAAATACTAATGCAGGGGTTTCTCCAGGACAACCACAGCAGCCTGCACATTAAGCAAGAAAACGTTGGCAAAACGTTCTATGAGTAATTAGCTTTACTTAGAAATGAGGACTGTGTTTATATTTACTTATAACTTTCTTAAACAGAGTAAGTGCTTTCTTTGTTTGAGGACTGTTAACTTATGATTAGGTTTAGCGTTAAAATTCAGACTTACGGATTTACTTCAACAGGTATTTTGCAACTAGACATTCTAAGCCAGAGATTACAGCTTTGATTGCTTTATGATGTTTTGCACACTACTGTCTACTCCATGTCCTCATACATATGCACTTATACGATATGATGGTTATCCTACTCCATGGATAGGTCTCCACTTATGGAATGTATTGATTTTATCAAGAAACTGTAAAATTACATCTTTGTCATCTAACAAGCAACACTGTAAACTGTCCAGCTTTTATTGTCAGATGACCATTAGAATTGCATTTTAACTCACTGTTTATATCATCATTCATTAGCTTGATTATTGGAAGACAGAAGCAATAAAGGTCCTATAGCAAACCGCTAAAACCTGATAGATGCACAGCAATCTCTGCTGGACACTGTCAGTGACGCAGCAAAACTTTTCTTCCTTCTTTTGTAATGAACAGCAGTTTAGAACTGCATCCCGGTCTCTTTCTATAATAAACTGTAGGTGTTGTTGATCAGCTGAGCTAACTAGACATTATGGAGGTGACTGGGTAATATGCATGCAAAGGTAGAAGTGAGGGTACATAGATTACTTTAGCCTCTGGTAACATGGTAGCTTAGAGAACAATGTTAGAAAAGTTAATTGTGTGTGTGTGTGTGTGTGTGTGTGTGTGTGTGTGTGTGTGTGTGTGTGTGTGCCTGATATGGAGATGATTTCTTTACTGCTGGTGCCTGATCCCATAAGCACTGTGAAACAAAACAAGCTTTAGTCTTCCTGTTGGAGATTCTCTTCCTAGCAGTGAGTGTCACTGAGTGCATTATTTAGATAACTAGGTGGCTATATTTTGTATGTAATGGAAGAAAGAGACTACCTGCCTACTCACTGGTCCTGTAAATAGTAACTTGGGAACTGACAGCTCATGCTAGCATGGCATCTCACCTAAACTGGATCATATTCCATTGCAAGTTTCACAGTCACAATGTGTCACGCACCCATAAATCTTGTTATAAGTGTAATAGTAAAAGTGTTGGCACAATGCCCATTAGGAACACACATGAATGCATGTATATTGCTGTAAGTGAGCTGCTCTCTCATATAGCCCTGCAGGTTCTAAAGTGTGACCAATTTGTAGTCCTGCATTTTCTAGAGTGTGAAAGAATAACTGGAATAGTTCAAACACAGGGGCCATGAGTAATGTTACTTTTTTTTTTAACTATAGAAAATACAAATAAAACTGAGAAAACTACAAAACGTGAATAAACCAAGTAATGCATATAATGGACATGGGAAAGAAGAATTCAAAAAATAATATTTAAATGTACTTCTGTAAGCAGAGGATTTTTATATAATACTACAATAGCGCTTTCTGTTGGTCTGTACATTAACACTGCAATGGCACTTTCTGCTAGTATAGATATAGGTTCACAAGTAAGTGCTAGACTAACTGCCCTTGTGGGCCATTTTAAGCCTAGCCAGTTTCCCTTTTTGTGATCAAAATAACCTATCCCATTTGGTTATAGACTAACCTCACCCATCCCATGGTTGATGACTATATATTACCCCTAATGAGAATAACTGGAACTCTACCATACATAATCTGAGCAGACCCATACATGGGATAAAGTATTTAAATGCTACCACTGTTCATTAATAGTACACGGGGCAGTCTAGTGGTACATTTTCTGTTACCCATCCAGAGATCTAAGTTGATCTTGAAAATGGACAGGGATGAATTTTGTTTTATGGGGATGAGGAGTCTGTTCCACAGCAGAGCAATCCTCTGAGATAAATCTGTCCCTCCAAACCATTCTGATGATGTTGCAGAAGAGGTTAAGCTCTCTAGACCAAGCATTTCTGATGTCATTTGAGTTGCTGATCTCCAATAAGTCCATCAGTAATGGGTTAGAGGATGCCCTGCTTGCCAGACACAGGTGACCTCTTAGCAGTCGTTAGGACACTGATGATAGTGACAGGGCTTTGAGTCGGTCCATATTATCTTTTAATGACTGTTGAATGCATGCTTGAAAGAAATTTACCGAAGTGTAAGTGAAAATACATTATTCTATGTAAATTAAGCCTGAATTAATTGAGTACTAACCTAGTAATATATGTATCCCTGCAATGCATTTGTTCTGTGAGGTCCCTCACAACAAAAAATGTCCACCCAAGCAACATAGCACAGCACAAAACTCTAGCGATTTAGCATAAACAGTTAGAGCTGAGTTGAGAATAAACTTAATCCAGCTGATATGGATTTCATTCTGTTAAGTTGTGGAACCATACTTATTAACTGCTATGATTAAGGCATAGAAAGTGATTTTTGGTCTCAGATTTAGCTTTGGTTATTCTAGATTTACTGATTGTCTTTGCAGAATTTAAGGGTACACACTTTCTTAAATAACTGAATTAACCTTTACAAAGATTTCTTATCTTTAAATAATATGATCTAGGATCAAAAGACCTTCTATTTTAGAAAATAGGAATGTGCACCTTTCTCTGCTTCTTTGCACTGATTTTTAAAGGATGGTGTTATGATTTTTTATTTACTTCCCAAACAGTGAGATGCATGAATACAATTAATTTCAATATTATACCGCATTTATACCACACAAATATGGCACCTCATTCACACTAACATGCATGTATTACTGATGCAAAATATTACAAACATATGCTTTAGACATTTGTTTAACTAGGGAACATAAATTTCTAGACTGGATATCTCAGTCAAAAAAGACCAGCTTAAATAGCATTGTATTTTAGCTTGCTTTTGTTGCAATTTTCACTTCTGTTTTGTTTAGTCATTAGTGTGAACTTTTATTTATTTTTGACATTTGTTTACCAGGAAAGTCCAACTAAGACAGAGCCTTTTTCATTGGAGGCCTGGGGAGAAATGCTCTAGATGCATGTCTTTGGAATGTGGGAGGAAATCGGAGCACCTGGTGAATATTTAGAAATGCCTAGTTTAAACATGGAGTAAGCTACCATTTTTTGATGTTAAATCATAACTTTCCTTACCATGATAATAGCTATGTTTCTGTCCCCATTACACCCACAACAAAATATCATGTAACATTACTTTCTCATTACATTGACTGTTTTTTATAGGTGTAGCTTGCCACATAACCTGTTTTATGAGACATTATATGTTGGCAACCACTTTCTGTATATCTGAAAGGTTGTAAATGTAAGTAACTGTTTGAATACTCCCCCTGGAAAATTCTATTCCTAATGCAAGGCACAGTGTCTGATAAACAGTGAGAAATGATTCTGCCATAATATAGTTTGAAACTATTATATTCTGCATGTTGAAATGAAATACTTCAAAGAAAATATGTTGTTCTGACATTTTTGAAGAAAATGTGAGAATGGTATGGTTCTTCTAGTTTTACTAACTGTAAGAACGGAAGTTTTACTAACTGTAAGAACGGACTATCAGCAGTAAAGCAGAGTTTTGTGCTATTCAGTTTAGGCAATGTCTTAGTTTTTAGTAGTATAAATATTATTTTTTTAATAAAGCAATATTATTATTCATGATTCTCCTTATTCTGTGCTCTACAAACACACATTCAAAGATTATGGAAACAGGCATATATGTAAAACTTTAATGCGTCACATGATATGTTTGCTATAGATCACTAAAATGTGGAAATGGACATATATGTAAACCTTTGATGTGTCACATGATGTTTATTACAGATCACTAAAATGTGTATCTTAGCAAAAGGTGTTATGCACTTCTACTGTAAATAAGCATTGTTTATGGAACAAGAATGCCTGTCCTGATCAGTGCCTGCTCTGCAAGAAAGATAACAAAAAAATCTAGTTTTTATTTTATTAACAGGCAATCTGTCATTTTGCTGAAGAAGTTAATTGCAAAAAAGCAATATAGGCTGGATGTTACTTTATCACTGTCTCTGTCATGGTACAGTGAGAAACAGCTTTATTTCAAACCATATGGTGTCCATTTTTTAAATAAATAACAGATATGCTGCTGTTTTGTAAGCATAACCAGTCATAGCTCATCCTATAGTTTGATAAACTGTATACCTATCTTGGGTCTATATTATATTATCTCATGCTTACAAAAACTACGACGAAACCTCAGAACAGCAATTAAATCGCTGTTCCAAAAAAAAAAAAAAAAAAACTTTAAAACATTACAGAATGTGGAGGCTGTGCCCCCCACTTAAATATACCAACTCCGAAATCGCACTACAGTGCCGAAAATGGCAAAGTAACGAAAGCGGCCAAGCAAATTCTTTTCCAGGGAAAGAATTCACTGAAAAGTCACTTCACTATTTTGCCTTTTCGCTCTTTTCGGTGCGATCAAGACACATCCGACAAACTGCGTCTGTGATCTGGTAACAGGACCCCCCTGTCTTATATATTCCACAGAACATGTTACTGTAGATTGGCATACTTTATTACTTGTGGGATGCTATTTTTCCACTATAGAATGTTAAAATTAATTCTAGCCTGGACACAGTGTCAGCTTTTATTACATGTTATGCTTTCTTGGATATGATATGTATTTTTGTCTCCTAACTTACCATTCACAGAAATTTGTAATAAGCAGAATCACTGTAGTGACAGGAGCCCTGACTAACACTGGTTGTCATGACTCCAGAGAACATCTAATCACAGAATCATCACTTGATTAGCCTCACAGAAAAAAGTGATAAATCAACACAGTTCAATTGATTGCTGTTTAAATCATGCCAGAAGGCTGCAGTGGGGAATTACACAGCTGGATAAACACACAGCAAATCCTGTGTTATAAATTCCCTGATAAGAGTTTAGGTTTGAGTCAACTGCAAACACAGTAGCTGCCCTAATAGTCAAATATTTAATGTGAAATGTCATTGTGTTCACAGGTATATTAACTTTATCTTTTTATGTCCTTAATATAGATAACAAAAGGTACAGTTGTTAAGTACACTCACATTATTATGAAGTCAAAATGTCATTATTTTTAAAATAATGCACGAGGGAAGCTAATGCTTCTGCAAAAGGAGTATGACCGTGATCTCTCTTGAGATATCTATCTATATATATATATATATATATATATATATATATATATATATATATATATGGGATCTGGACACATACTTGACTAGCAAATGTCCGAATCACAAAACATCGAACACACATACACGAAAGCGCTTAAGATCGACAAGCGCTTCCATGTATGTGTGCCTGTTGTGTAGATCAGACTACAGTGTGGGTAAGGGAAAATTCCCTTTTCTCCACTGTAGTGCAATCACAGAGTGAGAATAATAAAGTAGGGGGTGTGGGGGTGCAGGGGGGAAACGTAGATTTTTTTTTTTGAACTACACATACGTGGAAGCGCTTTTCAATGTTAAGTGCTTTCGTATATGTGTGTTCAATGTTTTGTGATTTGGAGATATGCTAGTCGAGCATGTGTCCTAGACCCATATATATATATATATATATATATATATATATATATATATATATATATATATATCTACTTTTCTACTTTAAAAAACCAAAACACCATAAAGCCAAATATTATTTTGCCAAACCAAAATAATGAAACTGACCATGCCGAACCACAGTTTTTCCCAGGGCAAGTAAACACTTCCCCAAAACTACACTAAAACACACCATATTATCTGACACCCACCTAGATGGAGAGTTACACCCCCCACACTCCCGCAACTATATATATACCAACTACGGGATTGCACTACAATGGGGAGAAGGGCATATTTTACCATACTGAGCAAGTGTTTACTTGCTCTAGGAAAAACTATGCTGTTCAGCATTTTCAATTTTGTCATTTTGGTTTCAGCAAAATAACGTTCAAGCTTTATGGGCTTTCTGCCATCTGAAGTATATAGATAGATTGATAGATAGATAGATGCACAAAATACATTGCACATTAAAAAGATGCACACAATACATTGCACATTAAAAAGAAGTTATGAAACAGTTATGCACTAACCATAACGTTCCATCTGTGTTGCCCATTTCCATTTTTCCTTGACTAATGGTATCAGATCAGATTTTCAGATCCGACTCTGCCATTTTACTAGCTCATGACCACCAATGAACTCTCAAGCTCCTTCTGTACCCATAATGCACCATCTCTAACATCCCTCAGATCTTGTTTGCAGCTTAACAGGAAGCCTATAAAAGAAATACTATAACTGGATTTCAATGCAAAAACACAGGTGTCCTGATGTAGCTCATTCCTCCATTAGTCAGTTATGAAATGTGGAGGAGGATGCTGGATGGGGAGTTGAGGAAGAATGAAAATGGACAATACAAATGGAACATTATGGTAAGTACAAAACATCTTTATTTGATGTTGTCCCATTTTTATGCCTTGCTCAACTAATGGGACACCATCCCCAACTACTTAAATTCCTGTGTAAGGAAGGATATTCCCAAGTATAGTTGAGCCAAAGATGGCTCTTCCCCTCAAGACCAAATCTACTTTATAATGAGTGATAAGGGTATGAGGATTTGACAAAGTTGAAGCTGCACATATATCGTCCATAGAAGCTCTACACCAGAGCACAGCAGAAGTTGACATAGATCTGGCTGAATGAGCCTTTAGTGGTTTTGGTAAGGGGAGATTCAGTTTGTTATAGATAAAGGAGGTGCAATTTGTCAGCCATCTAGCTGGAGTTAACTTTGTAACTGATTCAACCAATTTATAATGTGCAAAGGAAACAAGTCATCTTTCTAATCTATTTTGAACTGTCTGGGTAAAACCATGATTGTCTATAAACACCCAGTAAATGCAGCATATATTCCCCTTTATTTGTATATTGTGGGAAAAATACTGGCAAGTTAATGGATTGGTTAATGTTGGATTCTGACACCACCTTAGGAAAGAAGGAAGAATTAGTACGTAACGTGACCTTATCCTTATGAAGCTTAGAAGACAATTCTGGAAGTCCTGAAATTCTTCTATCAGATGTAATTGCTACTAAAAAGTCAATTTTCCAGGTCAGAAATTTAAGATCACATTTATCTGCAGGTTCAAAGCAAGAGTCTATTAAGGCTTACACTGCCAAACTTAAATCCGATGGTGGCATGGGGTCTTTAAATGGGGGTCTTAGCAGAAGAGTACCTTTCAAAAATGCTTTACACAGTTTAGAGGAATCCAGGGAAGAATTTAAAATCCCACATGAAAGTTAGAGATTGCTGCGAGCTGAACTTTAACAGTAGATGAACTAGCACCGTCATTCAACAAACTCACTAAAAATTCTAGAACATAATGAATTGGAGCTGAGAAGTGGTCTGTCTGATTCTGTTCTGCCCAGTAAACAAACCTTCTACATTTACTCCTGTAGAGTTTCCTAGTGGAAGGTTTATGGGAAGATAAAAGTATGGAATAAACAGGGGAAGAAAGCACTGGTTGTCTAGCTATTAAAGCACTTGGAGAAACCACACTGTTAGCTTGAGATTTGAAATATCCAGGTGAACCATGCCTGTCGGGTGAGACAGAAGGTCTGGAACTGGATCCAGAATCCAAGGTGGGTATAGTAGATGAGGCCAAAGGAAGGGAAACCAAATCTGCTGATGCCAGTAAGGAGCAATGAGGATGACTTTTCTCTTCAACCAAGCTGCTTTCTGAAGGAATTTGCAAATTAGGGGGAGCTGGAGGATAAGCATACAGAAAACCAGGGGGGCAATTGCGGAGCAGAGCATCACTTAGTGATTCCCACAGAGGGGGGATCAGGGCAAAGAAGCTGTTGTTTAAGGGAGATACAAAAAGAATGCAGCAAGGCTGGCCCCACCAACTGAAAACCATTTCCATCACTTTATTGTTGAGAGGCCAATCTTAGTTTGTCACCATCACATTGGACTTCCACAAAATATGCATTGCTATTATTAAGTGATTGGAAGATATCCCCCATTGCTGCACTCTGAGGGCTTTTCTACACAGGGGATACGATCTGGTTCTGCCTTGCTTGCTGATCTACCAGACTACTAATGTGTTGTCTATCTGGATTGCAATTGACCCAAGAGGAAGAGACTCCCAGAATGCCTGCAACACTAAGAGCACTGCTCTCATCTCCTGGTTTTCTGTATGCATCTCTTCCACAGGGCACCAAGTGCCTTGGACCGTTTTCCCCAGGAAGTGCCCCCCCACCCAATCTGGGAAATATCTGTGGTCACTATGCCTTGGGCTGAGGGAAGATGAAAGGACAACCTTGTAACAGCTGTTCTGACTACATGCACCATGAAAGGTATTGTTTGCATACCTGGGTTATTCTTATCTTCACAGACATGGGCTGAGAAAGTATTGACAACTAGCTGTGTTGTTAACATCCATTGAAGAATTCTCATGTGAATCTTGTAAAAGAGACTAAAATTATTGGCGGTGATATTGATCCCAGGGTTTGCAGAAAAAATAGGGCTGAAATACTGGTACTGCAAGTTATTTTCCTGACCTGTGTCCTTATTGTTTGCACTCTTGATAGAGGAAGATAAGCTACCATAGATGCTGCACTGAACACTGTTCATATGAATTCTAATGTCTGTGTTGTTTGAAGATGAGACTTGTTGTAATGAATGGTTATTCCAAGATGCAAACTGGTCTATAACACCTGGTCCCAAGCTTCTATCAGTTGATGCCTGGTTGGGGCAGTAATGAACCAGTTGTCTAAATATGGAAACACCCAGAGTCCATGGAGGCTTAAGTGAGCTGCAACCACTGCCAAGTCTTTGGTGAACATTCCTGGGGGTTGTGGTGAGATCAAAGGGTAGTGCTCTGAACTGACAGTGACTGGCTCCCAGCTGGAAGTGTAAGCACCTTCTGGATCATCTTTTCATCTTTATGTGATAGTATGCATCATGAAGCTCTTTTGAGCACATCCAGCCATCCTTGCCCAAAAAGGGAAGACTAGACTGAATTGTGACTATCTAGAGCGTTGTATATCAAACCAATTTGTACAAAACACTGAGATCACAAAATTAGTCTCCAGTCCACTGTTTTATTTGGCACTAAAAAATAATCTTGAGTACGATCTGCATCTTATCTGGTCTGCTGAGACCACTTGGATGACTATTTATTTTCTAGAAGCTTTTGAATTTCTAGTGCTGCTGCTTTCCTATGATTGGGTGAAACATCAAGAATTTTCCAGGGTAATGGAGTAGGTAGAGAAAAGGGAATTATATAATTTCTGGAAATAATTCTCAGCGCCCAGTTATCTTTTGTAATACTTAGCCAGGCTCTTTGGTGCAGAGATAAGTGATCCCTGAGTACCTTCAGAGGTAGGCAATTGAGCCTCCATTCAGGAGTACTGAAAGGGTCTGACAGAAAAGGACTCTCTAAACTCCTGGCTTTGTGGATCTCCTCTGCCATGTGAGTGTTGTCTTCCATTATCACTCTCTTTTCTGCCTCTGGGGGAACTAACTTCATGTGTGTCCTGGAATGGACCTTGAAACTTTCTGAACCACATTTTTTTACCTCCTCTTTGATTCCTGGAAAAGGTCCTTTGAGGGGTTGAAAAATACACACCTACTGCAGAGAGGATCTTTCCATCTTTCTCACACATGGAGAATGTGTCCTTTACTGTGGGGCCATCAAAAGGAGCATTGACGAATGAGGACTTGAAGGGCTCAACAAAATCACATAGGTGCATCCAGACATGCCTCCTGATGGAAATGCCTGAACCCGCAATACTTGGCACCATCTGCAGTGTATGTGAGATAAGCCTCATGGCTGAATTGGATATAACCTGTAGGGGAGTCAACTGAGAGACTAATGAATATTAAGCATCAGCAGTTCCAGAACGTGAATTGGATAACTCTTTAATCAAATTGCTTTCTAGAGTAGTGAAATGTGCTAAATAGTTAAGCAATCTAAGTGCAAGCATCACTTAAGCATGAACACACTTCCCAAATCTGTCTATTACCCTTGAATCTCTATTAGGAGGATGGACAGAGGAACTCTGTTCAGAGAGTTCCTTTTTTGTAGCCACTGCCACAACCATGGCATCTACTTGGGACCCTTTTATTCCAATATCCCCAGCCTACTGGTGGAGCCAGAATCCTTTCTGATCTCTTGGGGATTGGCTCAGTTGAATCAGGTTCCTTCCACAGCCACGTGAAGATCAAATCAATAAGCTCACTGGCTGGTGGAGTAACCCAGGAGGTAGACAGACCAGTTTTTTAGGCAGTGTCTCAAGAACAAAATTCACAACATAAAAACTCCATTTACAAACAACCTATAAGTTATGTTGCTAAATGTTAGGAGTTCAACATGAAACTGCACTCACTGGAAGCTGTCCTGACCTTAGAAGATGCAGACATTTGTGCAGTCACAGAGACTTGGTTCAAGGCTATAGAGAGAACCCCAGCCATACCGGGTTATACTTCCTTCCAAATGTTCCGACCTCAAACTGAAGGTGTGAAAACTAAAGGAGATGGTATATCAATACTCATTAAAGATAAATTCACCTCCAGATTGGTTAAACAGTATGATCCCTGGAGACACTTCAGGTGCAATTAACTGTTGATACGACACCTATTCAATTCATTGTCAACTACAGGACCCCATCAATGAATCAGGACACCCACTCTGCCATTTGGATGTACTTGAGTCTATCAAGATACAGCCAAACACTGTGGTTTTGGGTGATTTTAAATGTCCATCCATTGACTGGGTAAATTCATGCTCAAACTCATTTGTCTAAAGGCTCCTCGACTTTGTTAACTCCAATGCCTTGGACCAGCTTGTTGACACCCCCACAAGGGGTGACAACATCCCGGATCTGGTGTTTACCAATATGAGGGACCAGTGTAGAACCCCAACTGTGAGGTCCTCCCTGGTGAGATCTGACCACAAATCAGTCTCATTCGAAGTAACTATCACACCTGACCCCACCCCAGCAGCAACTAAATTAAAAAACTTCTCCAAAGCAGATTTTAACCTCTTACAGGATGGTATAAATGGGTCTGTATTACCATGTTGAATGGTGTGTGTGTCTTAATTGACATGGAAATATCGACTTGTCAAAAACCCGAACATCTGAGTTAGCGAATTATTTCCCAGGGGAAAGAAATCACTTGCCATACAGAAAAAAAAAAACATACTTTCAAACCCTACAACATGGGGGCTTTGCCCCCTAACTAAATATACCAACTCTGAGATTGCATTACAGTGGGGAAAATGGCAAATGCCTGATGAAGGCTGGGTGATTTTTTTCCCCTAGGAAAAAAATCGCTGACTCGGCCGTTCGGGTTTTTGACAAGTTGATATTTCCATGTCGATTTAAGATGTCTTCATCGAACATGTCTTTTCGCACAGTAATATACACCCAGTATAAACAGCTTCTCTGTTCCTCCTCCCTTAGATGGAACCAGCAACTCTACTGAGTTCTACACCATAGTTTATACAAACACCTGTATAACTGCATTGACTCATCCGTACCTGATAGGAACAAAACAAGCTCCTCATGGAAGAGCAAACCTGCCTGGTGGACAACTGCCTTAACAGGCTTTACCATAAAAGAAAGAAACTGCTGTGTAAGAGGGAGTGAGCCCTCCTAAACTGGAAACACTCCCTCCTCAGCTTAAACAAGCAAATGAGACTTCTTGTGAAGTCCTCCAAACCAAACTATGAGTCCAAATTAGCTTCCTCAACAAAGGACAACCACAAGGCATTCTATAGTTACATCTGTAACCTAAAAAGAAAGGCCCAGATTTGTGCAGAACTGGTAGTTAATGATACCACAAATACTGAGCCTGTGGACATAGCTAACCTGTTGGCTGACAGGCTCTGTGAAAACTTCACTCCCCTGTCCCCACCACAGGTACCCCATGACATCCCTATCACATGTCCCCTACCATGTATCTCTAAACAGCTGGTTGTAAATGCCCTCTCTAAGGCATAAACACGGCATCTAGGGGACCTGATAACATCTCAGGCTGCATCCTACATGGGGTCCAACATGAATTAGCAAAACCATTGGGTACTCTTTTCAATCATAGTCTAAGCAAAGGTATGTACCAGCTGAATGGAAAACAGCCACAGTTATTCCCTTGCACAAAGGTGGTTCTTCCACTGACCCCAGGAACTAGAGACCTATTAGCCAGACTAGCTTTATCTGCAAGGCCATGGAACGAATCATCATGGGCCTTGTCAATAAAGATATAGGTAATCTCCAAACACTTGATCCTACTCAATTTGGACTTGTCAAAGGGAGATCATGCTTGTTAAACCTGGTGGATTTCCTTAAGGCAGTCACCAAGGCCCTGGATGAGGGGAAATCTGTGCATACAGCCTACTTGGACTTAGCCAAGGCATTTGACATTATCCTCCATGCAGGCATCACTGAGAAACTCACCCAACTAGGAATTAACCCTTATATCATTAGATGGGTCACTGACTGGCTCACTGATAGAGCTCATATAGTCAAAATAGGGGAATCAACTTCCAATAGCAGACCTGTAACCTGTGGTGTTCCACGGGGATCAGTCTTGGGATCTCTATTGTTTGGACTCTATTTATCCAAAGTACAAACAAAAACTAAAGGTCTGTGGCTGACAAAGTTTGCTGATGACTGCATACTGGGAGCAGTCATAGAATGTCCAAACAATGTCAACATACTACAAGAGGGTCTTACACAAACCAATGATTAGTGCCAAAGTCATGGCCTTAAGCTCAATGCAAAAAATGTATTATCATTCCTTTTGGTAAAGTACTTGAATCATTGTTGAAGCACTTTGAAGCAAATGGGCTTCTTGGCAAGCTGGAAGTGCCACCTATATTTGGAATTGTGTACTGAAGGCAGTATTGGGTGGGAAGCTAGACTGCCAGCAGTAACTTGTTCCACATGTAGGTGGAGTTGCATTAAAGGTAGCAGGAGTCAGAGGGGATACCTGTGACTGTGTAGTTGTGCAGTAATGGGTGCTATAAGCCATTCTCTGAGTTTCAGGGGATGGCTAATTTTAGTGTGGTTTAAAAAAAAAAGATTGAATTCCTGGTAGATTATTATCTTTATATCTATGTCCATCTTCTTGGATGTGGTAAATGCAGGCATGATATCTGTGGTAAACATAGTGCTAGCATTTACCAGTCCACCCTGTGGAACAAGCTGTGGGATGGAATGGGCTCTTTGCCATGACAGTCCACCTGTATGTTGAAGTTGGTATTACAAACAGGTACCCTGCCTGTAATACCAAGTCTGTCATAAAGATGAAGCTGTTTTGCCTGAGCAATTTGACTGGACTGTGTGTCCTAGCCAAGTCCTGGGGCAACTTTAGCACTATGCTCAGACTTTGAAATTTTGTTTATTAACATTGAATATTACAGAATTGCATTATCTTGTCTGTATGCATCAAGCTCCCATTCACTTCAATTTCTTGGCATTGCAAGATACTGAATTGGGTGGATCCTCCCCCTCCCAGTGATGATGTCATTCCTGTATCAGGTTGGATTTTACTGATTGGAGTGGAGGAAGGGATGATGAAAGCCATGCACTCTAACTAAAATAATGTTTTAGAATCTAGACCAATGATTAAGCAGAAAAGAATCCAACATCATAAACTTTCTAACCATAGCACTGAACTTACTATCAGTACTGTACAATTCACAAGAAACACCAGACTGAACTTTAAATCAAATATTTTGGCAAAAATTAAATAAAAACAGCCATGTAAAGTAGACAATGATGTATTATAATATAAAGTTTTGCTGGCTATGGTGTTAGTGATATAGTATACATTAGAAAAGGACTCAACCCAGTAATAGCAAGCAGCTAGCTCATAAATATAATGCTATACAATATTACATGCCAGATAAGCAAAGAATAAATGGGAAAACTCTGAAAAAATTCCTCACTTATTCATATAGACACACAGAGTAGACAATTGCTTCATGGTGTTAGCTTTAACCAATAACTGCTATCTTTTATCTTCAAGGTAGCAATGGAAGTCTCTTCTTCTTTCGGCTTTTCCTGGTTAGGGGTCACCACAGCAGATCACCTGTCTGCTCATGATTGGCAGTGGAATTTTACAGTGTCGAGTTGCCAGCCTGACGCCCAACCTTCCACAGGAGGCACACACATGCACTCACACCTAGGGCCAATTTAGAGTGTCCAGTCCACCTGCAGCATGTCTTTGGGATGTGGGAGAAAACCGGATCACCCGGAGGGAACCCATGTGACCACAGGGAGAACATGCAGACTCCGTACAGAAGGCACCCCAGCCGAGGATCGAACCAGAGAACCTCTTGCTGTGAGGCGACAATGCTAACCACTGCACCACAGTGGCCGCCCTAGTAATGGAAGTCTTTAAGAGATTTTATTCCATTGTTAAAGCAATCAACTAAAAGACACTGCTCACATACTTACAGAGAAAGAACATACCATACTATTTCAGACATTAAAATGACTCAGTATCTGAAATCAATGCAAGAGCAATTTTTGTACCATTCCAAATGCAATAAAACACATTATTCAATGTTTGCCTTAATAGTAACTAAATAAATAAATAAATACACAAATAAACAAACCCACACACACATGCATACATACCTACATACATAAAATTAAACATAAAAACTCCTAGAAGGTAAAGAAAGCCACCATTTATTATATATGCATGCTTATGAAATGATTGATTCAGACTAGAACTCACTCGCATAAATAAATTAACTCTATCCTCCTTATTGACATTTAAAAAAATTTCCTACACTGCTTCACGAGGAAAATACCTGCTATTTATAACTCTGTCTGGAAGTTAAACCACCTTGCAATACTTGGGCACCTTCACAAGACTGTGGAAAGATTGAGAAAATTATAATGGAGGTGTAGACCACTTCAGCCCTTCCTTAGCTGAAGTCAACACAGTTACAACCTGAAAATGGCAGTCCTCCAGCCACGTCAGTAAGCAAGCTGAGGAATGCTTCCCATTTCACTCTTTATTGGAAACATATATGATTGTCAGTCATCAACATATCTCTGTCTCACTGAGACTTCTCCTGAGGTACTGACTAGTTGAGCAGAACTAGACAAATACACCACCTTAGTATTACTAACTTTGGTCATAGATAGGTTCATAAATTAGTACTAGACTAACTGCCTTCTTGGGCCATTTTTAAGCCTAGCTAATTATCCCATGTGGGAATCAAACTATGTACCTTGTGTCTGTAAGGTAAACACCTTAATCATTATACCAACCTCCTGCCCTCAATTCAAGCAACTGATAAACTCAGGTAATACATAAATAACAAATAAAATAAAATCGTACCATTACCAAAAATATGTATATCAATATGCATTTGTTAAAATAACTGTCCTGTTGAGGACTGGTAATAATTGTATAACATTTGTTTTGTACATTATTATTTTAATTTGGTTTAAGATTTTAAAATTCATAAAATGTGTACTTTTAGTATGCAGCTCATCAAAATGCATGTCAAGTTGCAATGACCTATTAAAATAATGTCATATAATTATCTTATAAAGAATATTCATGCATCTTCTCATTTGAAGAATTGTCTGTAGTGAATGAGAGTCATAACTATGTAATATTCTAAGCATTTTATAACTGAATAACAATACAGTGAGAATCAAAAACCATAGTTCCCATTATCCAAGAACAGATTTTGAAAATTGTCATAATCTTGATTTACTGTGCAACGTTATTAAAAATGTTTGTATTTTATAGAGGTAGCGTTTTTCTCTTCCAATGGGTACGTTTTAGTTGTTTTTGAAAGCTTTCCCAAAAATAAAAGGAGGAGGATTAGAATTTGTAATGACATGAATATCCATCCATCCATATGTGTGTATATATATATATATATATATATATATATATATATATATATTATATATGTGTGTGTCTATATATATATATATATATATATATATATATATACACATATGTGTGTCTATGTGTATGTATATATATATATATATATACATATGTGTGTGTCTATATATATATATATATATATATATATGTGTGTGTGTGTCTATGTATATATATATATATGTGTGTGTGTGTATATATATATATATATATATATATGTATATATATATGTGTATGTGTGTATATATATATATATATATATATATATATATATATATATATATGTGTGTGTGTGTGTGATTTCATACTCATACTGAATATGAAAGTAACATTTATCATTTTTATCCCAGAAATAATAGCTGGAGAACAGAGATGGATTTTTTTTTTTTAGTATGAGACCGTGAGGCATAATTTGAAAAGCAATGTCAGAACCCTAGCTAAAAAGATACCATAAATATATGGTTTATACATTTCAAATGGTAGTGAAATATATAGAGTATGATATAATGCTGCACTGCAAATATAATAGCTGCCAACTATTATAAATTAGAATATCTGTTTGTCTGCAACTAATATCACCATCTTCAGTTAACCCAGTTTGCAATTCTGCTCCGTCAAAGGAGATGCATCCTAAAACTATTTTGGTACATTTTCTGATGAGAATCTTGTCTTGAATGCATACCTTCATGGTTTAATTGCTAAAGTTAAGACCTAACTGAATGCTTTACAAGTCCTTCAAACATCCTCTCCCTTACTGAAGTTAGTATGCTTGGATAATTACCTTTGTTCTTTTCCTTCAGTACTTGGCAGATGTAACTGAAACAACCTGAGTTAAAAATCGTATAAGGCTGTGTAAGCTCTTTGTGTTGTTTCATTCACCTCACTCTCTGTCCCAGGTCTAAGCATAACTGCAAGATATTTACAAGATATGTCTGTCTTCCATTTCCCCTAAGTGCAACCTTCTGTACTTTTTACTTCTGGAAGACCCCAGGAATAGATGGTATTCCTGTGGAAGTTTGGAAGCTAGGAGGGAAAAGACTGATAAGGATCTGGAAGGATTTGTTTAGCAGTATTTTAAGAGGAGGAGAATCACCAACATCCTGGAAGAAAGCAGTGGTAGCTGTAATACTTAAGAGGGTAAAGATCCATCAGACCCAGCTTCATACAGACCCATTTCAATACTAAACCATGATTATTAAGTGTTCATCACTATAAAGGCTAAAAGAATGACAAAAGTAATGTCAAAATCGATATATATGGATCAATGTGGTTTTGTGGAGGGGAACCAAACATTTGACAACATTAACAGAACATTGGTGATCCAGAATGAAAGCAGAATGTAGAAGATACTACTGTTGTTGGTGGGTCTTGATGCAGAGAAAGCATTTGACGGAGTAAGCTTGGACTTTATGAACAGGGCAATGGAAGCATTTGTATTTCCTGAAAAAATTGTGAGGTTGTTTAGGAGAATATATGAGGGATAAGAGGCGAAAAAGTGGATGGTGTCCTCTCTGATAATTTCTTCTTAAGCAGTGGAACCAGGTAGGAGTGCCTTCTTTCCCCTTTGTTACTTGCATTACATTTAGAACCAGTGGAAAAGAAAATAAGGAACTTAGAAATTCAAGGATATAATTGGTATGATAGTCAAGAAAAGCTGGCTTTATTTGTAGATGGTATTATTTTATACCCAACAAAACCAGAAAGAGACATTACAATGTTGTGGAACATTTTGAGACAGTTTCAATTCTTTTTGGGATGCAAAATTAATGAAGTGAAAACAAAGATAATAGCTGTAAATTAGGTACCCACACATGAATTGGTTCAGCAATATCCACATGTATGGGGACATGATAAAATAAAATATTTAGGAGTATGGATTAAAAATGAATCTGTTGTGGCAGCTAAGGATATGTGGGAAGATACTAAACAAAAGATAATACAAAAACTAAGAAAATAGAAGCTTTGTTATAGGGATACACAAGATCTCCATTTAAAATTAATTTATTTAACAATCAATTTACTTAAACATTTTAAATAATTAAATAATTAAATACACGATTTGCTGGGCATTGTTTTATAAACTTGGTGTGTATTCATATAGTTTTATATATATTTATTATACATTTTTATATATATATTTTTATACACGTTTTTTTAATTTTTAATATTAAATCTTTTGAATGTAAATGTAGTGATAAGCACAGTAAAGTGATCTCACATGTTTTATTTAAGGTTTTCCATTTGTATATTCACAGCAGTAGCAAGTATACTGTTTACTGCTAGTTTGAAATGTTTTGTGTAACTTTAAGAACTTAATTAATCTAGCTATCACATGATGGTTAATTGTCCCTATAAAAGATGTTAGAAATCCATTACTTTTTGATCTTGAAAAAGCTGGCTGAGATGAGACCAAGCGAAAGCGCTTGATTCAACTGTTTGGATTTATTCACAAATTTGTGCTCTACCAAGAGGCAGTATTGTGCTGAAAAGATTTAAACTGTTTGGTGTTTATTCAAGAGACAGGATTGTGCTGAAAATTTAAACTGCTTGGACCAATTTCTGAAAAGCAAATTCAATCTGTGTGGATATTTTCAGGTGTTTAAGGGTCAGTATTGTGCTGAATAGCAAAGCGATTTAACCTGCTTGGTTTATTTCTGTACTTGTGCTCTACCAGGAGTCAGTTTTAAGCTGAAAAGCAAAGTTTTTAAAAACAGTTGGTGTTGAACAATAAAAGCAGTGGAAAGCTTGCTTTGGTGTTTTTGGTGCTCACATTTGTTTTATACACAAGATACACACAGTCAAAATAGTTTTAGTCCCTTTAGTCTTATACACAGGTCAGGCATATTTTTATCTACCAGAGGAGAAGTTGTGGATAGCAATTAATAAAGAGCTGAATGACTTTATCTGGGAGGTGAAGACAGCAAGAGTCAAGTAGGATAAGATGATTCTTCCAGTAGAACAGGGCAGATTGGGATTATCCAATTTGAAGGGGTATGTCATAGCTACACAGTTAAGGCTCCTATACATATCACAAGCAGAAAACTATAATTCAAAGTGGAAAGGGATGATGTTGAAATGGGGGGCTCAAAAAACAAGAAGCGACTGGAATTTTGGAAGCTGGCCTTTAAGGAGAATAGCAATAATCATATAGAATACTATATCCATAAAGTAGCAGAAAGTATGCTAAGTACTAAGCCAACACAGGAATAGAGAAAGGAGATTCTACCGATAGGGATACCTGCAATTAGGGATATAGGCAATAAGCATGAGGGGGGTGGAATTTATTGGAGAAAACTGGCAAAGGAACCAAGGTATTGGGAGTAAATAACTAGAGAAGGAAAGGTAATAGAATGGGAAGAAGTCAATAATTTATCTGGACTGCAGGGTAGAGATTGCCTTCCCTAGCAAGGATTGATATCAGAGTCATACCTCTCAACTATACAGATTTTTGCAGAATATCCACATGTTTGCCTTATATTTTTGGTCTGTTTTCATAAAATTGTGTTTTTCTGGCAAATTAGTGGCAAATCATTGCATATTAAAGTTAGAAAATAATGACAGACATTTGAGTTTCAGACTTCATACCCTTCAGAAAAATTAATGCTAATGCAAAACCTGTTATTCTATCAACTTTCTAAGTTCGTAAAAGTAATATTTAAGAAAGTGTCCCTATTTTTGGGCCTTTGTACCACTTTTATTTATGGCTTTGTCCAAATTTCTTGCTCTAAGAGGTTGAAAGGTATGATGAGAGTATAGACAAAGAGATAAAATAGGGGGTGTCCTAAACAAAAGACTAGCTCTAGTAGAGTTTTTAAAAGAATGTAGAACAGAAGCTGCCATTAAAAAAAGAATAATTAGTAGAGTATATAAAACATTGCATTATAACTATAAATCGCAATCAAAGGAGTTTAGAAGGGATTTGGAAGAGAGACTGGATAAGCAATTCACAAAAAAATGAGAGGATATATGTATATCTCCCAAATATGCAACAAAATCTAGAAGATTTAGGATTTTTGCTTGGAAATGTTCACAGATATTTTTATACCTCAAGTAGACTCCAAAGAATTTTTCCTTGGGTACACAGCAAATGTTGGAGGTGTGATGGGGAAGAAAGAGGTATTGGGAACATATTTTCTGGGAGTGCTGTGGTGGATTAGCAGACTTTAAACATTCTATGTGGGATGCACTGTCAGAGATGCTGGGTGGGCAAATTGTTGTGACGAGGGAGATGATCTTTCTGAGTTATAATACAGAATCAGAATTGCCTAGACATGGTAAGGCCTTGCTGTGCCTAAATATGGTGGCTGTCAAAAATGCAATTACTAGAAGATGGAAACCAAAATCTAAACCAACTATATTAGAAATACTGAATATAGTAACAGAGATAAAACAACTGGAATTAAGATCTTTAGAAAAGATTAGGAGCAAACTACAAAGGAAAAATGAGAATTGTGGGAACAGTAAATAAAGGGGAGAAATGAAGTTTAAACCCCTGATGTATATACAGGGGTGGTTCCCTCCCCCAGATTTGTGTGTAAAAAATCTAAGTGCATTAAGCATTGGCTGGAGAATGCAAATACTAGGATGCCTTTGCCACTCGTGCATAAGAAAGTGGCCATGTTTAAGTGTGTTTTTTGCAGAGCATGTAATTTTATACTTGAAGGCTCTGTCATTGTTTTGTCTCATAGGAACAGAAGCATTAAAATTAAGGTGCACTATGATTGCAATACTGGTTTGATTTATATTGCTGTCTGTTCACATTGTGATGCATTTTACGTTGGCATGACATCTCAAAGTGTTAAAGAACACTTGTAAGCTATTAAGAGCAAAGACACCAACAGTGCCTTATGTAGACATATGTTAAGTGGGTCCTTTAAGAAGTCTATTCTGCTGTCTTAGAGCATTTACCTGTGGATATTAGGGAGGGTAGAAACATTGCAGTAGCTTAAGATTGTTGTCTTCTAGTCAGTTGTTCAGTTTTCTGATGAAGTCCCTTGTGGATGAAAGTACTCAAAAAATAAACTTCCTTTAAGAAGATTCCATTTTCCTGTGGTGCTTATCCGCATATGTTTTCACTGTTCACCAACGCAAGCTTTCCTTGCAGAGGAGCAACTCCCTCAGCACTCACGAGGGGGAGACACCCAAATCATTTTGACTAATAGTTTAGCAGTTAGTGCAGAGGTTAAGGTTGCAAATTATTTTTTATTCTGTGGTACAGGGGTTGATTCCTTCAGCCCTCATGTGGCTCCTGTGTGACCCTGCACAACTCACTTCATCAGATATTGCTCCTGGGTCAACCCTGAAAAGGGACAGTGTGTCCAGTGGGCCAATGTAGTTAAACAAACAGAATTATTAATATATAACAATTCCACAGTCACACAATGGGAGGAAGTGCATAGTTAGCATTCACTGAAAATAGATTGCAGCAAAATATTTTTGTTACATTGTCACAGACTGAAGTCAGTTACTTGTCTGACTCCCAAATTACTTCCTTTTTATCTAAGGATCTTGTATATTATTTTCTTTTTTGAGAGGACAACACCTACCTGTATTCCAGGTTATAAACAACAATCTGCATTGCTTTCATATTAAATATTATTTACATTAATTCTCACCTAGTCTTCCTCCATAAAGTGCAGATTAATTTATACCTAGTACCTTTTATTTATATATTTTTAATTTATTTATTTATACATGCTGTATTGACTGGATTTATTTACATTTTGTTGACTGGGTTAATCCGTTTTTTATGGGACAGCCAAGGTGGTATTCATACTAGCTAGGTGAAATTTAGCAAGGGCACTGGAGAACATCCTCTCTTTTTTCAGTATGTAATGTGGGATCCTTTGTATCCACTCAAGTCAGATGAGTCCTTAGTTTAATGTTTCATGCAAAGAGGAAGGAAAGAAACAAATAGATAACCACATAGCAGCCACAAACTGTGTAGTCCTGCTTCAAATTCTGATCTACAAAAAAAGCTAATTTTGATAAGTAGAGGACAAATGTCTAATTACAAACGGACACATATTGCTTAAATTGGTCAGGCAATTCTAAAATCAGACAGCTATTCCAGCTCTTTATACCACTGATCGCAAATAGGAGCAAGGAAATTACCCCCTTGCAAATCATGATAAACACTTATGAAATTTCTAACATGAGCAACCATATATACAGAAACATACTAGATTTTATTGCCTTCTCCCTTTTAGGGTAAAGTTTTCTCACTTTTTCGTAGTATATATAAACCTAATATGATCCTCTTGTATTTCTGTCCATTGAATGGCTCAAAACTGTAAAAAATGATAGCAGTACTTTACCGTCTTACCCCTTGCTCAAAGTGAATATGGGAAGGCTTTTTACTTCTTGTGGACTTTGATATGTAAACCAACCCCATAAGAAGCATATTAATATAACTGATAATACATGTCTCTTACTCACATAAAAATATTTACAGAAAAGGCTTAACATGGTTTAATAGCAGCACAGACAATCCATCCTTATTCGGAAACATTACTTTTTAGAAAAGTAAAATTTTAGATCTCCACACTTATTGGGAGTGCATTTACCTTATGGACCCCAAAACACAATATTTAATTTAAGTATACATTTTGCCATACCACTCGCATGCACATTGTTATCTTTGAGTTCATTCACACCTGATTTTTAGAAGGAATATACTGTTGCTATATAATGTTTAAGATTTGTGAAAATGTTCAAATATTTAGAGTATGTCTCCATACCTGGAAGAAGACTTATACATATTTCAAACTATAAAAATACACCGGTGGTAGTCCAGAGGGCATGTAATCATGCATGGTCCCTGTGGTCATACAGTTATTACCAAACCAGTATGCATATTATATAACATTAAGTATCCTGTTTTTTGTTTATTTTGTTTTTTATTTCTTTGTTGTTTATAGCACTTTGTGTACTGTGTATTTTTTCTAGCTAGTTTCACTGTGTGTGAGGTATTAACTGGAAATTGTCCACTCTTATTAAGCATCTGTTGGGTTGTTTGTTAATGATAACTTGTTGCAGTTAAACTCTTTTTTCTAGTGGCTCCTTTAGCTGTTTAAAACTTTCATTTAAAGGCTCACTGCTGCTCTTCAGCTGTGAGTAACATTTCTGCTGTTTGTTCTAAGTAGTGGGGATATTTGTAGCATTTCCATATTCAGGCTTGTATTTGGGCCTAGTGTTTGTGGAGGCTGTGTGTCTGAGCACATAATTCAGGGACATCTTGTTTTAGCCAAGGCCATCAGGCATTTCAGTGAGAGAGAATTGTTTGAGGTCATTGGCTGACTGAGGTCTCCTGGACTACAGCTTAGACTAAGCACCTCATTGGTTCTTTTGAGATTTCTTTCTTAAAAGCAGTCTCAGGTTTCAACTTTCTGTTACCTAAGAAGCTCAGTTGTGAGTGTTCAGCCATTTTACAGTGAGCTAATCAAGGAAGGACACTCAGCAAACTCGAGCTACAATATATAACATTAAGTATCCTGTTTTTGTTTATTTTGTTCTTTATTTCTTTGTTGTTTATAGCACTTTGTGTACTGTGTATTTTTTCTAGCTAGTTTCACTGTGTGTGAGGTATTAACTGGAAATTGTCCACTCTTATTAAGCATCTGTTGGGTTGTTTGTTTATGATAACTTGTTGCAGTTAAACTCTTTTTTTCTAGTGGCTCCTTTAGCTGTTTAAAACTTTCATTTAAAGGCTCTCTGCTGCTCTTCAGCTGTGAGTAACATTTCTGCTGTTTGTTTCCCACCATCCCTCCCTGTTGGTATAGTGTTTTTATAGTTGGTGGCTTTGCAGTTGCCCGCCCCTAGTTTAAATTTGATCTGGGACCCTCCTCCCAGTCTAGTGTCATTACCTCATTCTACCCAGTACAGGGAGAGCATTTGAGAAGGCCAATCAGCTTAGTTTCTGCTACTCCTTTCTCTCTTTCCTTTCTCTCTTTCCAAAAAAAAAAAAATAAATAAAAAAATGTATCTGCTTTTACTGTATTTGTGTTTTTTCCTACTTTATTTTGCTTTTGCGTCATCTTAAAAGTACTCAATTGTATTTATTACTGCTTGGTGTAACTCATTGTAAGCCTTTTAGTTTAAGCACCTGGGCTTCAGACCAGTTTTACATTAGGAAGGTTTGTGGTCTGCACTGTAGTGGCAGAACAGGTAGCTTACATCCTTCTAAGTTGGGAACTGCTGATTGAGGGCTCAGTGTCTGTTGTTCTAAAAGTGTATTAATTCTGGTTTAAGCACTTGGGCTTGAGGCCAGTTATTTTACATTAAGAGGGTTCGTGTTCTGCACTCTTGTGGGAGGAGAGGCTGGACTCTGTCCTTCTGAGCTGGGAATTTCTGGTTAAAGCTTATAGTGCCTGCATATTTGAACTGCTTCTTACTGAAATTGGTACACCTCATTTGCTGTAGCATAGACTAGATCCAGGCCTGCTGAATCTAGCTTTGTTTGTATAACTTGAGCACTAATCCAGGCATTCTTTAAAGTATTCAGTTGTATTTATTACTGCTGGTAGTAACTTGATTAAAGTGTAGCTATCATTCCCAAGTCTTTTGGATTAAGCACTTGGGCTTCAGGCCAGTTATTTTACGTTAAGAAGGATTGCGGTCTGCACTCTTATGGGAGGAGAGGCTGGACTCTGCCCTTCTGAGCAGGGAATTTCTGGTTAGAGGCTTATAGTGCCTGCATATTCTAACTGTTTCTTACTAAAATTGGTACACCTTGTTTGCTGTAGCATAGACTAGATCCAGGCCTGCTGAATCTAGCTTTATTTGTATGCTTGTTGTTTGTTTATTTCCCTGAAATGCTAATTCCACCTAAAACACAGCCTTTTAGCACTTCTGTGGATCCCTAGTGATATCTGCATTGCTTACTGTACTTATTTCCTTGTTTCACTTGAAAGAAAGTTACTGTTTGTTATTTTGCATTTAAGTTACCTGTAACACATTGCATTTAAGTTACCTGGCACTTGCTCACTAAAGCAATTATATAAGTCAGCACTAAAAAATTAAAAGCAATACACCCTCACAAACTCCCTTTGAATACCTTGTTCCCATTTGGCCCTTTTTTCAATTATAAAGGAATTCCCAATACTATTCTAGCATGTCCAAAGGTCAGTTGTCAATCTCCTCTCCGGTCCAGCTGGTGAATCTGGGAATCTTGAGGCAATGTTACAACTGCCTCATGTACACAGACAACCCTCTCCTCCTCCCAACAAATTCCAACACATGTGAGAGATGCAACCATATAGCCAAACTGGAGGCTAAGCTCTCTCAACTCAGTACTGGCGTAACCAGTCAGGAGGAGAAGGAAACCACACTCACTACAATTCCAGTCTCACATAGACCTACCACGACAACAAACCAAACACATAAACACAGAAAAACATACTTGGAGGCTCTAAAAAAAATCTGCCTAAGCAGCAGAGACCTCCAAAGCAGACACCCAAGCAACCGCTACCCCAAAACAAAACACGTGCAACACATAGCTCACAAAGCCAGTGTGCCGAACAGTCACAGCCCTTAAGGCTAAACAACACACCTGATACACTTGTAATAGGTGACTCTATCGTCAGGCACACTGACGTCCCGCTCACCAGGCTGAACAAGGAGAAGGTCACGGTGAGCTGCCTGTCGGGTGCTAGGATCCGCCACATAACACAAGCACTCAGGTCACTCCAAGGCAAGTACAAATATGACTCAGTCATTGTCCATGCTGGTGTGAATGACCTGAGACGTACCTCCCTGGACTACATGAAAAGAGACATAGAGGAGCTCTCTGAGCATGTAGCCCAGGCCGGTATGACCCTGACCTTGAGTAGCATCTTACCCTCACCAAGAATGATGCCACAATATGAAGACAAGATGATCAATTTCAACAATTGGCTTAAGTGTTGGTGTCATTCAAAGGGGATCAATGCCTGTCAGCCTGGGATGACATGCTCGACAAGCGATGCTTAAGGACGGCTTGCACCTGTCACCCTGGGCTTTGGATATTGGCAAAGGCTCTTGCTACCCCCATAGTGCCTTTTTAGGCAAGGCTCAAAAGACAAACCCACCTCCATAGGTATCACAAGGGATAAGAAACTAAGAGTAATGCTACTCAACGCCAGAAGTCTAAACCTCAAGATGCAAACTCTCCTTAGCATGGAGAACATCGATATCTGTGCAGTAACAGAAACCTGGTTCAAGGCTCCGAGAGCACCCCAGCACTACCAGGTTATACCTCATACCATGCTGCCCCAAAACTTGGACCGAACCACAAAAGGAGGAGGAGTATCAATATCAAAGATACCCACACCTCCAGGTTGGTGGCACAGCACGAAGCATCAGAGACTATCCATGTGCAACTAACTGTGGGTAAAACTGCCTTCCAGTTTATAGCCTGCTACAGAGCACCCTCCCAAACACAGGAACCCCACTAGGCCTTCCTGAGAATACTGGAAAATATGAAGGTCTCTCCAAACACCATTATATTGGGCGACTTCAACTACCCAAACATAGACTGGGAGCATTACTCTAGCTCCAACACCCTAGCCCAAAGGTTCCTAGAATTTATAAACTCAAATGCTATGGAACAACTTGTTACCACTCCCACAAGAGGGGAAAACATACTGGACCTGATCATCACCAACATGGGGACACTATGCTCCAGACCAGAAGTGTATCCCTCACTGGTAAGATCAGACCATAAACTAATCTCACTGGATATTCACATCTCGACCCCACCCCCTGCCCAGAAAACCACAGTGAACAACTTCTAAAGCAAATTTCACACGCCTCAAAACTGAGCAAAGCCCCGGGCCTGTGGAAAATACGCCCAGACCGCAGAATCCTTTATAAACGCATTCTATGAACACCTTCAGGAATGCATGGATCATGCAATCCCAAATAAAACCAAGACCCAATCCTCCAAAGGCAGACGTCCTGTCTGGTGGACCCCAGCCATAAACAAACTATACAATAGAAGGAGGAAGCTACTACATGATAGAGCAAAATCCCAAAAGGGAAGGCATCTCTGATCAGTATTAGCAAAAACTAGGGGCACTCATAAAATCGTCTAAGGCCAGCGAGAGAAAAATTGCACAGGACAGTAAGGATAATCACAAGTCTTTCTTTAGTTATGTTAGGAACCTGGGTGGGAATTACCAGATATGCTCAGAATTAGTCCAAAATGACAAAAAATACACAGAGCCCACAGACATTGCCAACATCCTAGCTGACAGGTTCAGTGCAAACTTCTCCCCCCCATCCCCATCAAAGGGCAAATATCTATCCCAACAGAGTGCTGCCCCCCTGACATCTCAGATGCTCAGGTAAGAGCCGCCTCTCCAAAGCAAAAACACAGCATCAATGGGTCCAGATGGTGTCACATGAACTCCAAGAAGAGCTAAACCCAAACATAAAACTACTGTTCAATCTTAGCCTTACTACAGGATATGTACCCAAAGAGTGGCGTACAGCAACAGTGGTCCCTCTCCACAAAGGTGGTGCCTCAACGGATCCTGGAAACTATCGCCCCATAAGCCTGACTAGCTTGGTCTGCAAAGCTATGGAAAGGATCATCATGGACCTCATAAATAAAGATATTGGGGACCTACAGACACTGGATCCTACCCAGTTTGGCTTTGTTAAGGGCAGATCCTGCCTCTTAAACCTGGTCGATTTCTTTGAAACAGTCACCAAGGCCATTGACGAGGGAAGGTGGTCCACACAGCCTACCTGGACAAAGCCTTCGATACAATACCCCACTCGGGCATTATAGATAAGCTCACCAGCTTAAATATAAACCCCTATGTCACTAGATGGGTTGCAAACTGGCTCAAGGACAGAACCCACATGGTTAGAATTGCTGGAGCCATGTCAGACTCCAAACCAGTTACAAGTGGCGTCCCACAAGGCTCAGTCCTATGACCTCTCTTGTTCGGTATATATTTCTCAGGTACAGGCCAACACGGAAGGACTGTGGCTGACCAAGTTCGCAGATGACTGCAAACTGGGCCATAATCAACTCTCCAGCCGACACAAGCATCCTCCAAAAGGGCCTCATAGAAACAGACAACTGGTGCCAGAGCCATGGCCTCAAGCTAAACGCCAAAAAGTGTATAGTCATCCCCTTTGGCAAAAACAGTGCCCACAAATTACCACATAGGTGGTAATCCATTAAGTACAGAAGAAGTCATTAGGGACCTGGGGACCCAAGTTGATAGCAATCTCTCATTTGACAACCAAAGTGGTTAGAAAAACATTTTATATAGCCCACCTAATCATGAAGGGATTCACATCTAGATCAGGGAGGTCATCGCCTCTTTACTCATCCCTCATCAGGCCCATAATTGATTACAATGCCCCTTTTGAGATGTACCTTACCAGACACCCGCAGCAACTGGAAAGACCCCAAAAGTACCTCACCAAGAGGATCAAAGGGCTCAAACAGATGCCATATGCTGCCCGGTTAAAGAAACTCCAGCTCTACTCAGTGGCATACCGCCTGCTCAGAGGCGATCTGTGCCGCCATGTCCAACCCGGAATTAATGGACATGCTGCACCGCAGAAAATCCGAGAGACTTGAACCTCAGCACTGAAATAAATAGGACATGCTGGAGGGACAGATTCATAACCCAGAGGCTCCCTTCACTCTGGAATAAAATCCCAGTCCAGGTTAGGCAGAGTCCCACATTGACTCTCTTCAAGAGGAATCTTGATGAGTGGATGGGAGATCATAGGTTTACCCCGGCTATCACTTCTGTGTCACTGTCAGACAGAGGCACAGTATACTAACCTCAAAAAAAGGCATAGCAAAATTAATTTAAAATGGGTGGCGAAAGCCAAACACACTCTGGCTAGGCTTATAAATGCCCTAGGGCAGATAGCCTAGTATGAACCTATGAGTCTCATTTTCTCATGCATGCCTTTGTCTGTATAGTTAGTCCAAAGAAGCTCAAGCAGAATGACCAAAACTGACCCCAGTGTCCTCCTCAAAAATCAATTCATGTATCTAAGTACTACACAGTAACTCCATGCCAGTCTTTCCCTAAATAGGGCCTCATTCATATGTGTAAAACAATCCATCATTCAAAAAGCCAAAAGCCATGAGGCCATGGCTGTATGCCCCTTCCAATTTGCAGAAGAGAAGATAAAAGGGTAGGTAAGTCGCAAACTAAAGTTTACAAGCTTAAAAATATGTTGCAAGTACATAAAAGTTAGGGCCTATTAATCAAACATAAGCTTGAATGCAGTGTGACTAGCCTAGCTCCTACAGTCCTCTCCGTAATCACTGGGGCAATCATAGTCTACATAGCTGAAGAGGCTTTTCTTATCCATAGGGATAGATCTCATCCAGTGAAGGGACATGTGAGGGTACCCCACTGTTGATCCCGTTTATAAAGGAGTAATAGGGGAAGTAGCAACCTAAAGTCAGTAGTAAGTTGATCAAAAATAGTAAATCAGAGATTCAGAGTTGAAACGCACACAGATTATATGTAATAAGAACAAGTAACTCCTACCTTAGAGTAGAGTCTAATTCAAACAAACCACCATATTGTCTAAAAATTGACAGTACAAGACAGAGTCATACCATGCAGGAACAGCTGAAAAGATGAAATTCCCTATTCATTAAAAAATTCTCATTTCATTGCTGCAATTGCAGTGGCCTTTTTTGATGATCACTTGTGGTCTAATCAATGAATCCCTGTAGGAGACTGATAACTATGGCATTTGCAACTTCCTCTAAACAATGTGGTTTTTATGCTCCTTCTGTAAACCTCTTTTCAAAGATGGGTTTAGAACGCCTGAAAAATGTTCCCTGCTGTACCTGTTTAAGGTACAGAAATCTTTCACTTGTTGCTAGAATTTGCTAGCAATCTTCTTTGTACTTTCAATCTGTAACGTAACCTTAGCTTACGTTACAGAGTTTTTGCCTATTGCCTTTCTACTACTAGTTCATAGGTTCATAGTTTCATAGAAGGTTACTAGGCTAATGGCCCTAGAGCCCTTGTAAACCTAGCCATGTTAATGCTGAGTTGCCGAAATTCTCTCTGGTTAGATGGCTGTAATTCAGAGTGAGTCTATAATAAACACCAACTACCCCTGTCCATGAGGGACATAGGGGCCATGCCCAGTGTGAATTTGCAGTCTCCCATCCATTTGTCCAGGTTGTACTTGAATAGGGTCAGTGAGGAGGTCTATTTCATGTGAATTGGAATAGTAGTGGCAATCTCTGGAAGATTTGCAAGCATCACTAGTGGCTGTTTCTCACCACTTTTACAGTTTTTTTTTTTTAGTGGATTTGCATTTTTATCTTCTCTTTTCTCTGTTCTTCTTCTTCCAACTTCATCTCCAAAGATAACAATATTCTGTAGTCTACCTTGAGCAATTTGCTCCGTTGCACACAGGGGACAATGTATAAGTCACTAGACTTCTGCTTTAGAGGTAAATATCTGAGTGCACACATCTTTAGTTATGGACAGGATGGCTAGATAATCAGCCATGGCTTGGTATCCTTCACAGGCAAACTACTTTGTGATGCAGTCTGTTCTTTTCCATTCCTTATTCAACAATGCCATAAAACCTTGAATTTCAAATTGTAGTTGCCACATGGAACTCTGCTTTTTCTCTAAATATTATGAATAAACCATTCATTAGTGTCATATGGTAACATTGTCATTAGCAGATATCTTGGATGCATCAGGTCTTGCCAGATTGCAACAGTTCTTTGCATGTTTTTATGTCTTGTGACGGATGAATCAGGAAGTGAGTAAACTCCATCAACACATTCTTGAAGATGTCTCTCAGCTCTATAAAAAATATATTTTGGAATATGTAGGAGTCTCGCATGGTTTTCACTGTAGAGACATTCTGCATTTAGTTTACTATGTTCCACAAAACTGATGACATCTCCTCTCACATTAAATCTGCTACTTTTGTTGTGAATCCCTTTCCTCATATTGTTTTTTTTTTTTCTGAAAAATCTAAGACTCATTCCTCCCTCTGTTCCACTAATTATTGTAGAGGGACTGCAATGGATTTGTAGGGCTTACGTATAAACAGCATTTTCCCATCTGAAGTAGCAGATTTATAATACTGACTTTATCTCAGATTCTATACAGCTGTAGCATGTAGAATTTTTTTGGAAATGACATGAACTATTATCTAGTCAATGGGGGTACAATTAATCAACTGCAGTTTAAGTGACTACCATGTCAGTGAAAATGTTTCACTGAAAGCACCTTCACTGATAATAGAGAATTCAATTTTCTCCACTGTTGTGTGACCTCAGAGTAGATATATTTAAGTTAGGACTGTGTTGAGTGCCCCCCTGCAAATAAAGAAATGCGTTGCTCTTGAGTTTCTCTGAAAGAGCTTTAGTGAAATATTTTCAGAGTTTTTGATTTTGAGGAAAGCGATGTTTCTCTATCAACATAATTCCTTAATGGGTCCCAAGAAAGTTTAAGTAGCCATGTTCTTCAGAGTGATGGGTAAGATTTTAGCCATTTTAAATGACTATATACAAAGTACAGGCAAAGGCAACAGATCAAATTTGGAAGAGCTGCAGTGGCTATGTGATATGGGATATTTGCAATTATGATTTATAAAAATTATCTATTTCAGTCTAAGAGTTAAGATGGGTGGTTTTGTTTTCATTAATTGTGCAAGCCAATTAGAGTTGAGATCCCCTGGCAATATGAAGTTATCCTGGGGAACATGATTAAAAAATAATCTAAGACTTTGGGAAGTGTTTTGAAGTTTGCAAGTAATAGATGGTAATATAAATGGGGGTCTATATCACGACATCAAAAAGGACATTAACTGAATGGCTTTAATATCAAAAATGCCATTCATAAAGGTGTGTTTTGTGAGATCGTAGTACAGTGAAGATTGAAAAATTTGCCCTTTCCTCACTGTAGTCCGATCTTTGAGTTGGTATATATAATTAGTGGGGGGAATGGGGGGGCACAGCTCCCCACAAGAGTGACTTAGATAAATGACATTTTCAATTTTTATGCCGTTCCATTAATGTCCTTTTTGATGCCGTGATATAGACCCATACAGATTATATAGTAAATGTTTATTTGGATAACGACCAAAAGCTCAAGCCCAATTGATCACATACCCCCAGATTCTCAAAAGCTTGCTCGGAGTGCAAGATCGGTGTAGGAGGTCAAGCAAGCAAGATGTCTGCCGTGCAAACTAGGAACAGCCTGCAGGGGAGTGCACGAGATCTCCTGCACTAATCTTGCGTGAACTAAGCCCTGTATGAAAATCACCCCATTTGCAGGTAAAATCCATGCAAATGAGGTGATTTTGCAGTCCAGGAAGGTTGCAACAGTCCGTGCAAGACTAGTGCTATCTGCAGAAATGTACTCTGTTAGTAACAGAGTGCATTTCTGCAAAATCGAAAACGGAGCTATGACAGCTCCAAATAAAGGCTGCTTATCATGTAGTAAGCATGCCAATGGCCAAGTATAAGGCCATTATCTTTGCAAACAATACAAAAAATAAAAAAATCAACTTTTATTTTTTTTAGCAGATCTCAGCTGTTTAAGCATAGGGCAGTGGCTCGCAAATGGGATTGGGGGGAAAATAATAAAATAAAACTAAAATAAGCATTCTAACTAAAATCAGTATTCTGCCATGCAAGTCAATGACAGGCAGAAGACAACCTGCCTAGTGAGTAGTGGTTGCTAAGGGGGAAGCTCAGTGTGAGACATGTAACTATGCATTAGCAGCAATCCTATGCAAATGAGGGGAAGGATAGTGAGTCACAGTTTTCCCCAGTATGTGAGTCAGGTCCCAACAGTGTAAGAGAAGGAATAGCTTGGTGCAAGCCTAGGAGTTAGATGACATCATGGGGGGGTGTGTCAGGCATACTGTAAGCAGATTGGAGCCCTGTAGCTCGGGTTTGCTCCTAGCTTAGCACAGCTAAGCTAGGGGGTGTGTCTAAACCTGCCTAGCAGTCTTTACAAAGCCAAAGCGGGTGTGCGTGCTGTGCACCGGGTTTTACAGGAGGAAAAAAGAAGTTAAACAGGAAACAGCAGCTGTGTGCACATTTGAGCACTCTGTTTGCGTGGTGTGCACAAGGACTTAAACAGTAAGGCAATGGAAAGGGAAAACAGCAGTAGGAAGGTAATCAAGGAGTACTAGCTTAGCTGGCAAGTGAAATGTATCAGAATCAGCCAGTTACACAGACAGCAGACCAGACCAGCCCAGAACACTACTATAAACTAAGCAAACACCTTCCCCTCTGTTTTTCCCCACACTCTACACCACCAGTGTAAACAAGAGGGGAACTTTTCACACTCACAGCAGCAAAATGTTAGGGGCTACAATAGCTATCATACAACTTGTGGAAGAGGCTGAGGGTGATGAGTATGTGAATGCTGTCGAGCAACCCACAGTGAGGAGACGGAGAAGAGTGTACAGACCCAGGGTAACCTACCAAGGGCTACATGAGCTGGAGATAGTAGAGTGCTATAGGGTGGACAGCGACCTCCTACAGCAAATTGTTGAGCTGTGCCGGCCATACCTGACACACAGAACTAACAGAGGAGAACCCATCCCAGTGGAAGGTACCTTCCAAAGGCCAACTGAGGATATGATGGGGATTTCGTAGGCATCAGTATTCAAGGTATTCCACCAATTCCTGGATGCCATGTCAGCACATGTCTGTGAGCATGTATATTTCCCCAAAACCCGTGAGGCATTGGCCAGCAATATGCATCTCTTCCACCAAATAGCAGAATACCCTGAGGTAGTGGATGCAATAGACTGCACGCACATATGCATCAAAGCACCAGCCGATTAGAGGGGTAGGGTCTACATCAACCACAAGGGCTTCCCCTCCATGAACTGCCAGGTCATGTGCGATGCCCAGGGCATAATGATGAACGTGTGTGCTGGCTGCACTGGAAGCTGTCACGATTCCCACATCTGGCATCTGACGCAGGTGTACCAAAGTTTTGCCACTGGGGACAATCCCACATGATCCCCTAGTGCGGGATGCTGGATACGCACTGGAGCCGTAGCAGATGACACCCATCAGAAATGCACACACACCCGAACAAGAACTCCATGATGAGGCACACGTACAAACAAGAATCATAATAGAGCATGTGTTTGGGATGCTCAAGTCATGGTTCCGGTGCCTGGACACATCTGGTGGAGCCTTGCAGTACTCACCAGCTACATGTACCCAAATAGTCCTTGTATGTGCCATGCTACACAATATGATCCTGCGGAAACAGCTGCAGCAGTAACAGCATGGGGCAGGGCCACAAAGCCCCCCACCATTGCAAAGGCCTGCACAGGCACAGAGTGACTCAGAGGAGGAACATCCATATCCTGCCCGAGTAGACAGAAGGAGTCATGCTCAGTATGCCCTGGCCTTGGCAAAGAGGCAATGTATAGCACATACACTGACATGGGAGGGACCCAGGGAATTGCACCTCTTTCCAACTCTCACATACAGTAAAAAGGATGCCAAACATTACACTACCTGTGCCTAACCATGTGTAGGGCGTATACTATGTGCATCCAACATAGACAGCTCTGCAGCACCACCCTCAATACTGGGACACCCGCAAAGTAAGCGACTCACACATGCCAGTTGGGGGGGTCACATACCCAACAACAGTCACAGCCAGCAGGACAGGTGTAGATAAACACAAATAAATGCTGTGATATGGCCTCTGAATGAGTCCTATGGTCCCCCCCAGGCCTACACAGACAGACTACAGCAGGTCAGGCAGTGGGATGTCAGTTCTGAAGGCTAGGACATCAAAAACTAATATGTAGGTAATTAAAAGTTAAGCTCTGTAGCACACTGGTATGCCTACAGACTGAAATGGAGTACATGACATGCCTGTACAGTCCAAGCAAATGTGTACAAGTGTCCAGGTGTGCCCCCCTTCCTACATAGAAAAATAGTAACAGTCAGGTGTGCCCCCCATCTGACGTAGAAATATAGTAACAGGTGTGCCCCCAATCCTGTGTAGAAATAACCAGGTGTGCCCTCTCCATCCTATGTGCCCCCCATCTGACGTACAAATATAGTAACAGTCAGGTGTGCCCCCTCATCCGACATAGAAATATAGTAACAGTCAGGTGTGCACCCCAATCCTGTGTAGAAATGTAGAAATAGTCAGGTCTGCCCTCTCCCATCCTACGTAGAAATATAGTAACAGTCAGGTGTGCCCCCAAATCCTATGTAGAAATGGTCAGGTGTGCCTCCCCATCCTACATAGAAATATAATAGTCAGGCGTGCCCTCCCCCCATCCTACATAGAAATATAGTAACAGTCAGGTGTGCCCCCAATCCTGTGTAGAAATGGTCAGGTGTGCCCTCCCATCCTACATAGAAATATAGTAACAGTCAGGTGTGCCCCCCAATCCTGTGTAGAAATATACAAATAGTCAGGTGTGCCCCCCCATCCTAATTAGAAATATAGTAACAGTCAGGTGTGCCCTCCCCCCATCCTACATAGAAATATAGTAACAGTCAGGTGTGTCCCTCCCAATCCTGTGTAGAAACAGTCAGGTGTGCACCCCCCGCTATACAGAAATGTAGTAACAGTCAATGCCAAATGATCGATGGATGCCCTGCAGAGACAGCATGCTACCTGTTGGTGTACAACACAGAGGTCAGCACTGCAGTACAAACTACCTGGGCTTGATCCACACATGCAATACAGATGGCCATACTGGGCATACTCACACACACACAGAAATGAAGGCAATGTCAGTCAACAACATACTGAAAGATCATACTGGGCATGCTCACACACTTAAACACATGAAGGCCATGTCTGCAAACACCAGTGGACCAGACATATCTGGCAGTCGCAGTTATTAGTGCAGACACTCATCAGTATGCACCACTCATGCCTTGCACACACGGTGGATAGGAATACAGACATATATGTAAGGACAACAAACTATAATAAGCCAAAGGTAGACTGACATAGATGTGTAGAAGAGGGTGACTGTGACAAGGAGCCATTCAGGCCTGTCCCACCCAGCACACAGCCAAAGATCCCCAAACACATGAGGTGCTGATGTCACTCTCTGCAGATACTAGCCAGCAGTATCTGTCAGCATTACAGACTATGTGGTGCATGTGCTAGCTGTGCAACATGACTGTACAAGGAAGTAGTCATCTAGCAGCTATATACACATACCTGTGAAATATGACCCTGTGAGTGCCTGCATGTGGCATGTCAACCCCTAGATGAATGGGTTATGGCCCATGTGCACACACTGCCCTCCCCATAGCCCTACTATGACAAGCCTGCTAAGGTCATCCAATGTGAAATACTCCTTTGGATGAGGTGTCGCCCAGTAATCTCTGTGGCATGTCCCATAACTGTGTACTGCTGTAGTGTAATAAACTAGTTAGATAGGAGTTCTTATCCCAGACTTGGCAACTATGTGTGTGTTTGTGTGCGTGTTTGTCTGACTGTGTAGAGACAATGCTTTTTAGGGTAGACACACACCCAACAATTCAAATGCTCAACTTTGGCAAGGCTGCTGATGTCATCCACCTAGAAATACACCTCTAGGAAGAGCGAAACCCAGTAATCTCTACAGTGCGCCCTGTAACTGTGTACTGCTGTAGTGTGATACAGTAATTAAGTAGGTGTTCAAATCCCAGCCATGGCAAGTGTGTGTCTGTCTGTGTAGAGAGCAATGCTTTTTAGGGGACCCACACTAACTACAAGTCATATACTCAACTTTGGCAAGGTTGCTGTCATCCACCTAGAAATACACCTCTGGGAAGGTTGCAGCCTTGTAATCTCCATAGCGCATGCTGTAACTGCGTACTGCTGTAGTGTGATAAAGTAGTTAGGTAGGTGTCTTAATCCCAGAAATGGCATGTGTGTGTGTGTGTGTGTCTGCCTAACTCTGTCTGTGTAGAGAGCAATGCTTTTCAGGGTACTCACACTCCCTACAGTTCATATTCTCAACTTTGGCAAGGCTGCTGATGTCACCCACCTAGAAATACACCTCTGGGAAGGTTGCAGCCCAGTAATCTTCAAAGCGCATCCTGTAACTGCATCCTGCTGTAGTGTGTTAAAGTTGTAGGTAGGTGTTCTAATCCCAGACATGGCAGGTGTGTGTATGTGTGACTCTGTCTTTGTAGAGAGCAATGCTTTTTAGGGTACTCACACTCCCTACAATTCATATACTCAACTTTGGCAAGGCTGTCGATGTCATCCCCCTAGAAATACACCTCTGACACTCCCTACAATTCATTTGCTAAACTTTGACAAGGCTGCTGTCATCCACCTGGAAATACACCTCTGGGGAGGTTGTAACCCAGTAATCTCTGTAGGGCATGTCATAACTGTATACTGCTGTAGTGTGATTTAGAACTCAGGTAAGGTTCCATCCCTACCCATGGCAGTTTTGGATGTTTTGTGTGCGTTTCAATGTCTGTAGGAATGCATTATATGTTAGTCACACTCAGTACATTTCAAATGCCCTATTTTGGCAATCCTGCTGATGTCATTCATTGTGAAATACACCTTTGGGGAAGTAGTTCTCAATTAATCCCCATGATGCGTCCTATAACAGCCCCATGCTGCAGGGTGATATAGAACTCTGTTAGGGGTTCTATACCCACACATGTCGGTTGTGGATGTTTTGTGTGTCTGTGTGTCACTGTCTGAGTAGGGAACAATGCATTTTAGGCTAGTCACACTCACTATAATTTGAATATCCTACTTTGGCAATCCTGCTGATGTCATACAATGTGATATAAACCTTTGGGGAAGGAGTACTGCAGTAACCTTCATGGTGCATACTATAACTGTATAATGCTGTAGTGTAATAAACTAGGTAGGTAGGGGTTCTACTCTGAGACATGAGAGGTGTGTGTGTGTTTGTAACTTGTATCCTATGTAGAGGGGTGTGTGTCACCTGTGGCCAATGTGGAGTGGGTTTTGCATATTTCTTATATGGTGGCTCTACTATATATCACAATGTCCACCATACCGGGATAACAGATGTAAAATAGCTGAGAGGCTGGCGTGTAAATCCATACCCATACATGTGACATCAAGTCCAGGCAATCACAGTTAGCAACCCCAGTATTACCCAGTGAACACTCAACCCATGTCTCATACACACACACATACCTAGGCAACAGCCAATACATGGGTAGTACACTGCATATTGGCCACTGAAAGTAACTATGGAGTGATAGCAGTGGGTTACACAGGGCATGGCACCCTGTCCATCTGTCCAATATGCATGTGCATGCCGACAGTGCACCTTCCCCATGTTCCCCAATGGATATTTGCAAGACCTGTGGTGCCATCACATGTGACCCACAAAGGACATATCATGCCTGACAGCACGCCCTGTATGGACATATGCCACTGACTCCAGGGAATGTTAGCATGTTATCAATGTATGTGCAGGGTAAACCTGCTGCCCATTACCTGTTCCCACCACATGTGGGCAAGACTGGCACATCTGATGATAATCTCTGGTCACAGCATGGGCCAGACACCCCAGGTACAGTTACACATGTCACTGTACATGCATGTAGGAGGTGTTTACATCCCAGACACTGCCCATGTCATGGACTAAGGGACACATACATGGCAAGCGATGCACAGCATTAGCCACACACAATAGTCACCCAGGTGACTGGATGGGGGATACAATACCCACCTGTGTAGGATAATGCTGACTGTACAGTCCTAAACCACAATGCAGATCATTGTCATGTAGCCTGATGCCAAGGTATACCCATCACCTAGTCTTGTATAGCCGTCTGGCACAGTCAACCACCACACACCCATGCAGACATGCACCCATGCATGTCAGTACTGGCAACCTGTGTGTTTGTGTGTTGTATGGTGCGTATGATCACATCCACACTCATTACAAACCCCACTGGTGTACTGAAGCATGCTGTCTGTTGTCAGACACCTCCCCATACCCTTTGCCCGTACAACCTCTGTATGACCCATGTGGTACATGTGATACCTGAACAGTGATGTGTTGTGGCAATCCCACTACTGATGAGTTGTAATCCTGGCCCTGCCACGTGTGTAAATGTGTTTGTGTCCCTGTGAGAGTGTGGCTGTGTGGACCCTGGCACCTGTTAATGTGGCCAGGCATGTGTACGTTACCTAATGTATAGCTACCATATCCCTGTTGGAGATGTCACTCACCATCACATATATGTTCTGAGGGCTCCATAGCAGGTAACCCATGTGGCACATTCAATAATTGCATAGAACTGTGATAGCACTACATAGTCATCAGGGGTTTGATACCCTGTGCTGGTAGGTGTGTGACACAAACATGCTTAAGTTTTACTCTCTCACCCTTCCCTGGTTTGTCTTCGCCTCTGTCTGCCTCTCCCACTCCCTCTCTGGTGGATGTGTAGACCTACACCTGCTTTGCTTAGGCAGCAGCATGTGTATTTTAAGTGATGCTCATGATCAGCTGATGGCCTCTGCATGAATTGCAGCCCTCCCCTAGCTGATTGCATGTGGAACAGCTGTGGTAACATCCCCATAGTGACGTGCATGGAAACACACTCCAATATTTAGGAAAATCATGTTGGTGTTGGCCCTTTTCATTCACTGTGAGCAGGAATTAGAGCTGTTGTTTGGCAAACAGCATCTCAGATGGATTGCGGATTTACCTCTAACAACATACACTGTGGAAACAGGGCAACACACAGGAGGGAGATGTGACCTGACTACAGACTGTAAGTGCTGCTATACTGCATTCAGAGTAATTTTGGATTAACAGTGTGTGTATGGATATGGCTGCCCAACACATCTCAATACCTGCCATGTCACTTCCATGTTTATGAGGAATCCCCATCTGCAGGGTCATCTGCAGACTGGGCAGTGTGTTGTGCCTTTGGTTTCATCTGTTACCCACTGAGCATCTATCTGTGGACTGCAGAAGATAGTGTGAGAATTGTAGTCTGTAGATGGTGAAAGCCATGACAGTTACTGACTTCATATCCCTCATAGGACATATGTTGCAACAAACCCTGTTACAACAGTAAATGTATGAGGTTATCACAGCAACATGTCAATATTGGCCCTGTGTATGTGCGTCCAGCCACAACTCTGTTAACCTTTGTACATATGTCGTGCATGAAGAGGTGCATATGTGCTGTACACCATAATTAGTGTCATCATATCTGATAACAAACCAGTGAGATATAAGACTGCTAAACATTATGTACAGTAAGGGTTATATTTGATGACATAACCTGGACATTCTGTGGATGTTTGTAGAGTACTGAGGTCTGTGTACTTATGGTGAATGTCAACAGTGTGTGTATTGTTAATATGTACTTTAGCCTGTGTACAGACTGTGGTAGATGTCATTGTTCTAGTTCCTTTCCTATCTGATGTTACATGCTGCTCTACTGTATGGTACCATATTGACGTACATGTTTGTAGGGCCATATGCACACATGTCCCATACGACAGACAGTCATCAGACAAAACTATGTAGCAGCCCGGTATATGTAGATTCAGTCTGTGAGTGGCACATATGAGGATGGTGTTGAACAGATAGTCCATATACTGTAATATTATGCTAGCTTAACATATGTGGTTGTGGCTGTGCTCACATTGGTTGTGGTTATGCACTTTCATACAGGTGCATCTTGCCCTGAGCTGTGACATTCCTGTAGAGCCTGCTATATATGCAGGTACATGTGCATTCCCCCATATAGATGTAGGCCAGTGTTAAGCCAGTCTGCCTGTAGCCTGCACAGTGCATTGTTACATGCCTAGCAGCGTAGTGTACTTACCCAGTGAGATGTCATGTGCAGATACTTGCCAGATGTACTGCTGCCGGGCCTCCCTTAACAGTCATGTATGTCAGACAGAGCAGTGGGATGCTGTACAGATATATGTCAATATCTAGTCAAGTGGGTAATATGTAGCCATGGCACCCCTGTACCAGCAGTAATTGTCAGGCCAGACAGGGGTGTGTGAATGCATATCCTATGGTGGCAAATGTATACCAGTTGTTATGTGTTATACATGGCTGTCTGCATCGATATTGTCAGGCATGATACACATGTTTTGCACTAAGGGGTTATGTGTATACCTCTGGACTGTACAGAGTGTGTCAGAATGTCCACATATATTGGCCAATATCTCTGCTGCAGTCCACAGGGGCATTATGTGCTAGCAGCGGTACTTTACTATGATGTCCTTAGGATATCTGTCAGTAGCCAATGGCACAAATGTGGAAAGCAGATGTGACCTCCCACACACACCATGTCTGTGAAGACAATCCCAATGACAGTAGCAATAGTCTTAGTGTACTTGCTATACATACCTGACATCCCCTTGCACTACACTCCATGTCCAGGACATATGGTGGAAATATATGTGCATATAATTATCCAGCTAGCCATATATATATATACATGTGGGTGTGGTCCCTTTACATTTCCTGTGTGATGGACATCCTTCCTGCGTGTGGTCATCAGTGTTACAGACAGCAGGTAGCAATACCTCTTAAAGGAGAACCGGCACACACAGGGCAGCTACATATTTGTATGAGGTTCAAGAACTACAGACAGAGAGTGAGTAGAGTTGTGTAATGCCTTGTATAGTACTGGTGTTACAGGGTGTGTGTGTACATACTAGTTTACCTTGGAATGAAGTCTGATTGCACAGCTCTCGACTGTGGGCCTATACTCTTGGTGGCCAGAGGTGTGCCTATCATGTTTTGTCTGTCCACCACACAGATCCTGTGTCAGATATTTCACTCGCAGTGTGTGTGTTGACTGCTATCAGTACATGGCTATCTCCATTTCTGTTTCTAACTTCAATTCCTTGACAAAGGGTTTGTTGCAGACTATCCTGTAACACCAGCAACTTGCTTAGTGTATGGCAACAGTTTTCTACATATGTGCCTGTGTTCCAGCCTCTGTCCTTCACCTACATATCAAGCTTTGCACATATGACATGATGTCGGGGATTGTTGTGTAGTGGGCTGTGAGTATATCACACTGCCATTGCTGCCATCAGACCATTGCTGTTGTATCCCTCACACATACAGTGGGGCTGGGGCCATATATGTGTGGGCATCACCTACACAATACATGTGTGCCCTTATGCACTCCAGAGGCCAGTGAAGCACCATAAATGACCTAGGCTGTTACAAATGTGGGGGTATCAGTGGTGAGCTGCCTTAAGGTATCTGGATGTACCGTACCATATACTTCACCTATATTTACATTACTTATCATAAATTGGTTTAATGCAAGCCTACCTCCTCCTGCCATACAGACTGTTCTGTTTGTCAGTGTGCTTGTGATGGTGTTAATTATGCCTTGTTATATAACAGTTACAACCCATTTGGTCACCTGATGTCTTTACTACCTAGTGATTTTGTACAGAGTGTAGATAGAGGCTGCTGAACGATACACCTGTTCTGCATTGCATACTGTTAATTGTTTGGTATCCTGTGGCCCAGTCTGTCTTCACTATTGAACAATTTGAAGGGTTTGGCCTGGACAGTAACAGTTGTGAACCTTTCCAGACAACTGTATTAGGATAACTGTTTCACAGTTTCATTACTCTGTTTATATGGATGTCAGTGTCTGAACAGCTATATGATATGGCATATAGAACTGTAATAGCACAAAATTAAAGGTTTTCCCTTTCTGCAAACCTGTGTGTGGTGTTTTTTCCTATGACCTCTCTGTGGGTATATGTTGCAGGCAACGATTGTCATTGGTATGGGTGGCCCATACAGTGTCCAGTTGTCCAGGTGTTAACTGTAGGAATAGTGGCTGTTCCATATTGTGTGCACCTTCTACATATGTATCTTACTGTACATATATCTGCATGACATGTATATATATATATGTATATATACATATATATACATATACATAGATCTGTTTAGATATTAATATATTTACACACACATAAATCTAGATGTTAGTATATATTCTCTGTACTGTTGCATGACTGGAATGGATGATATGTTTCTGAAAACATCAAATTTATTTATATTTGGCATGGCTTACTGGTAAATCACTTTGTCTAGAGTGTGTAGGGTCCTGGGTTTGAGCCTTGCAGGAGCTGTTTATTTTGTTGCTGGGCAGAACATGGGCTGTTGGATACAGAGTGATTAAGGCACTTTAAAGCAGTTGTAAGCGGGTTTGCATGGGTTTGTGCAGAGGTAAGCACTGCTAACTTACAGTTACAGTGTCTTATACTCAGTTAGCTTTTAAATTGCTTAACCTGTGTAGGCATAGCTTAATCCCACGGAAACAGGCTAAAACCCACTTACTGCTTGTTAAAAGTGCTTACTCCTGCTTACCCCTATGCGAATTTCTTTAAAAAGAAAAAGGGGTTGATAGGAAAGTGGAAAAAATGGGCACAAAGAGAGAAAGACAGTAGGGAAAATAGCCAAGGATGTGCAGGAAAGGTGTAGGGAACGGCCATAGCTGCCCATTTCTTCTACAGCAACAACTGTGCATATACACTGAATTTGGCAGTAGAGTTGGACACTCAAACCCCTGGGTGGGGGTGAGGACAACAATAATTTGTTGTGATGCCAATTAGACCAGATTACATGTGTCCAGCAGACACGTGTGTGAAATGGACAGCTATGTATGAGGCGAGATATTTTTGTGGAAAAGATTGCCTTTGTTTTCTTTTTCAGGTGAGAGTGAGATGTTGGGGAGGGGTAGTAGATATATTTGGGAGGTAGGTTGGGTAGGTTAAAAGACAAGATAAACAAGTTGCATACAGGGGCAATTTATGACACTTGGGTGGTAAACACCTTGGATGGGAAGGGATGTTTGGAAGTCGCAAGCCCATGATCCCCCAAATGGAAACAGTGGGACTGAGGTCCCCACCCACTGGCAGTCACCACTGCACCTTCAGGGCCCCAAAGGTGGCTGTGCTGTGGGTTGGGTAGGAGGGGCAGGCTCACCCTCTAATTGTGCCATGCAGCCCTCAAGTTGGCATAGCTGGTCTTGAAATTCCCTGTTGAGCTCCCTACGTACCAGGGCCCAGACCTGACAGTGGGTGACAGGTACATCTTCGCCCCCGCTCCCAGGGGTGGCAGAGCCCCATCCCCTGTGGCGGTTCCACCCAAAGGTGGTGCAGGGCCAATGGAGGAGGAGGTCCCAGGCTGGGCCCCAGACATGCTGGTTTCTGGTGCCATGGCCAGCTGAGGTGTGACAAGTGAGTCTGCTGGGATTGGCCTTTCCATACAAGCTATGATGTTGCAGTTTTAAGAAAGATATCAGTTAGTCATAGTCAACAGCATTCAGGATTCATTATAACAGCATGCATAGGTATTCCCATTCACCCCAGACACCAGTTTGCAACAGTTGCAGAGCAAGCAGAACACATGCATATATGAGACAACAGTGGCCATTACAACATCATGCAGGTTGCATTGATGGCAATAGGTCACCAATATGGGAGTATTTTAACATGGCACATGCATAGAACCAAATGTGAATACTTATAAACAAATAGGACATATGTCCCAACAATAGTTTGGAGTGTACGCGTACCCATTGAGGTGTGTAATAAGGTTATTTTTGCACATATGGAGGGGTGAGAGAGAGAGGTCAATTAACAACTAATATATCCCTGTAGTTTTCACAACTTTCTTAGTCACTGTAGTGATCTTTCCCTTACATGTATTGTTACACTACCCAATGTCCTTACTTTGTACAATGGTATGTTTGTAGATTAGTATATGCGGGGACTGTCTTGTGTAGAGTCTACACCTCTTACCTGTTATACCTGTTGAGAAAATCATTAACTCTACCTGACAATTTCTACACATACTCCCAGATTCCATGCTTGTAGACAAGTATATAAGTGACCTGTGTTGTACCTACAGTCTACACCTCTTACCTGTTATAGCTGTGGAGAAAATCTTTGTTAACACTAACTGACAAATTCTACACATACTCACAAACTCCATGTTGCTGTTATACAAATACCTAACAATCTGTTCTTGCACACACTCTGGTCAAGGTTGACAGGATGCATGTGTTAATGTGACATATATTGCAAATTGCTGTCATACACTTTGGGTGAGATGCTACAATGATAGGCTTGTTTCCATGTACATTCTCTTTTTATGTTCAGGTCTGACTATCCATTATATGTCAGTATAAGCTGCCTACATTTTTTTGGATCATCACACTGATTTGTCAGGGGAACAGGTCACCAGGCAGCAGATTTGGGTTATTTATCTGGACATGCTGGACAGAGCAGAACAGTTGAGGGGTATGATTATGCATACAGCTTACTACCTGAACATTCTGCCACAGTCTGTACAGTTGATGGTTATGATTATGCTTACAGCATACTATCTGAACATTCTAGCAAAGTCTGTACAGTTGTTGGGCCTAATTATGCACACAGCTTTCTATCTGAACATTCTCACAAACTCTGTACAGTTGTGGGGTATGATTATGCCTACAACTTACTACCACTCCCGGGATTCAAACACCTGCTGTGTATGGTAAAATATTACAGTTGACGTCACAGTACACTGTGCTATCAGGGAATTAGTGTAAAGCATTCCAATGGTTTCTGTCTAAGTCTCCCTCAGTTGTTCTATATGACTGACCTCTTGGGACTTCCAACATTGTTATACTGACCTTCCTCCACATTTTACCTGTGTTTAACAGTGTGGGTAACACTGCTTAATACAACAGTACTATTTATAGAATGCGACAGTACAACAACATATGAAAGCAGGATGTACACAAGCACTCCAGGGGTTATACTTTTATTCACAAGATATTATACTTTTATTTCCACGCAACCTGTATGACAGTCTTGCTGCCATATTGTCTAGTTTATTCAGTACATCCCATACACAATACATTTTAATATTGGTGCAACACTTTTCAAAACTGTTATATTTATCTGTTATGACAGTACATGCAGGAATATTACTAACCTGCCACATGATGCAGCCTAGCAGCATGGGCTTGCTGGTTCGCAGCCCGCTCATCTGCAGCTGTCAGAGAAATACACTGATATTTAGCCATTACCTATACATAGTATACACAAGCTAGGCAATCATTATCTACGTAGTAGAATAGGTACTTAGTGCTGGGGCATCAGCCATCTGCCTTGCTTCTTGGATCCACTGGTCCAAGAGATCACCTCTCTACTGCTTTTGGTCAGCATGGTGATGCCTGACCTGCTCACCAGTCCAGGGGATACCAGTGACACTGGTGAGGTCACGGGTGAGACTGTCCCAGGCCTCCACTTTATACTGAGAGCCCCGGTACTGGCACTGCAGTAGTCTCTCCTCATGTAATTTTACTAGGAGCTGTACCATGAATCTGGACTCCTGGGTGCCCCAGCACTGCACTCTAAATCGAGTGCCTTCCCCAACTCCAGCCATTCTGCCTACAGTAGGGAGCTGCAACCAGTTATGGGAATTATTGGCGCCTGTGGGGTTTATATACACATGATTTCCTGCACTTTCCCATGATTGGATGGTTTTGAAAAGGCTAAGCTATGGGCACACCTGCTTACCTAATGTTGGCATTAAGGGGGCATACCACTGGGCAAATTGAGTTAGCCAGCCTACACATTGCTTATCCAAACTAAGCTGAGCTGTGCAATGCTTAGCATTGCTTAATATTTAATTTGTATTATATTTTTATTTTGGCATTGATTTACTATTCATTACATGTTATATATGTGTCTAATATCCATGATTCATGTGTACATACACTGTATGGGGTCCTGGGGACTTCAACACTTTATTACAATAACACCTCACATCTGGCCTTACTGCAGTACTCCAGTTCACATATTTATGTTATGCAGCAGGTTATACCACATCACACTGTACATAGATTCCTTTCACATGTTCAGTTTGATTTTCCTATGGTGTGGATTTGTTTGTTGAAACCTCAATCTTATCTACTACTGTGATGGCTTAGTGGTTAACTACTGTGACAGTAGTGTACAGAGTCTTGGGTTCAAGACTTGCAGAGGCTGTTTATTTTGTTGCTGGGCAGAACACGGGCTGTTGGATACAGAGTAGTTAAGGCACTTTAAAGCAGTCGTAAGTGGGTTTGCACGGGTTTGAGTGGAGATAAGCAGTACTTAGCTCCTGTTACAGTTTCTTACACTCAGTTAGCTTCTACTTTGCTTAATCTGTGTAGGCAATGCTTACCCCCACGCAAACGCACTTAAACATGCTTAGTAATGCTTACATATGCCTACTACTTCTTAGTTGTGCTTAAACCTGCTTACTAGTGCCTTATTCATTATGACACTGACACTTCATATGTACATTTCCTGCAGTACTCCAGTTCATACATATATGTTTTTTAGTGGGTTTTGCAATAAAAATAATGGTTATAATGTGCTTTGCCATGTAAATTAGAATGTGCTGCAGTAGGAATCTAACCAGGAATGCCTGCTCATTAGAAGAATGATCTGCCCACTACACTATTGCTGTGCTGCTTCATTTGCATATATCTTCCTTGTTATCCTCTTCAGCCTTTTAAGCTGCTATAACCATAGCTAACCAATGGGCACACCCACACACCTATGGTTAGCTGTACTCGGATTTTAAAAAATAAGTAAAAGGGTTTCTTCTTTTAAATTATATGTACTGTTGCTGTTGCACAGATGGGGGACTGTTGGTGGGGATATGAGGACACCTATGAGTGATCTCACTCATTTCTTTATACCTTCTTCTGTTCTACATTGCAGGGGCATGTTTATTCTGAGACCACTGCTCTCAGACACACCCCCTGCACCAGTACACACTCCATGTAAGCCTGGGAGCTCAAGCAGTGCGACTTCATTATTCATGGTGCACTGCTGTCCTGCTCCTACATGGACACTTCTGTGCGAGACTATGTTAGTCCTGCAAGGAAGTTTAGAAAATCCGGGGGATAATCTTTTCATTGGTCAGATGCTATACAAAGAGAAGGACTTGTCCCCATGCAGGAGCAATTTAAAGCCCATTTTGGTGCTTGTAAATGGAGTCCTACAAAGAGGACAGGTCTTGTCTCCCTGCAGTTACCAGTTAAACCCTGTTCTTTTATATTGGTGGAATGGGTATTGATGTAAATGGCTGAAATATTTATCAGTAAACACGTTAGCCATGTGACCAGGTGACATAATCATATATACACTAAGCTTGCAAACAAGCTGTTTGGGATAAGATGCATTTATAATGGCTGGTAAGGCTATCTGACAGAAATGTAGGTGTTTGGTTAGTAGCAGAAATGTGTTGGTGCTTAAACTGTCATTGACAATCATCGCATACTACTTTATAGATATTTATTAGTGAGGGTAGAAGGTCATTATATTGTAACCATGTTTCATTTATTCATAAAATATTGAGTCTGTGCTAATGTCCAGAATGGCAGAACAAATCATTTTTGTTATAGACACTTCTAGTATTAGAATGGTCAGCGTGTGTGTGTGTGTTTTATTTGCAGATGTACTAATTACATTACATTGATCATTACTGTTTGCATGGCCTAGATTTGTTTTCATTGGACCAGATTCTCATGGTCTCTAAAAACCTTAGATGGCATGGAAAGCAATTTGCTTGCTTTATCAATTTAATATATACTGAGGATGTCTATGGCACTGGCCCTAGGGAGATGCTGTTCTATAATTAATGTTTATTGTGAGTAATCGTTTTTACCTAATTTTAAAGTCACATGTTCTTAGGTTCATAGGTGTTTACTAAGCTAATGACCACAAGGACTGTTTAGGTCTATCCATGCATCCCAAATCTCTGACAAGTTCTGGCCTCCTTGATGAGTGTAAGCAAGGGCTTGGGAGATGAAGCATTTACAAGCGGGGGCCTGGGAAATGAACTATTTACAGGTCGCATGTGTCCATTAGAGACATTGGTGCCAAGCCAGGGATGAATTTCCTGTTCCCCATCCAATTGTCCAACTTACACTTGTATTGGGTTAAGGAGGAGCTTTGCTTCACATGGATGTAAAGAAAATGTTTGATGGCCATATATAGTAAATAGTTTGGTGGAGATGTAAATATTTTTGAATAGAGTTTAGTAAAGCTTAAAAGTATGTAATGTAAAAGGTAACAGCTAAGTGCAGTATGTAGTAATAAAATCTTTTTAAAGAATTTTTTATTGATTTAACATATATACAATGTATACATAGAAAGCAAAAATGCAATATTGCATACTGTTACACAATGTTAGAACTACATCTAATCATCAGGATAATCTTGTACAATTAAATCCATCGTCTTGGATAATCTTTATACAATTAAATCCAGAGTCTTGGTATGATTTACAGATCTTATTTTAATCACTTCTTTTTCAGTTTTATATAGCACTATTGTTAAATTCAAAAATTATTTGAACACAGGAACTGAATTATATTTCCATTTTTTGTAGTAATTTTTCTAGCTACTGAAAGAAAACTCCAAAACATCTTCTGTTGTTTGTTTTTTACAGAAAAAGGAAGTGGAACATTCATTAGTGTTGTTGATCTAGTTAAAGAACAATTATCAGACCAAAACCCCTTAAAATATATATTTCTTCCTAATGTACACTTAATTTTTCACAGTCCATAAACATATATGCCCAATCAACCTTTTCATTGTTAATGCACCTCCAGCACACTAAAGAAGTTTTTTTTGCTAAATTTAAAAATTTTATAAGGGGTAACAAACATTCTAGGTATATATTTCCTTATGAAACCTTTCCAGTATAAGCATGAACATGTTTGACTGACTTAAGTAACACAGTTGTATTCTCATCATCAATAGAGAAAATTAACTACTATCAAAAAAGTTCCAGAATTTTGCATCAAAGTTATTATTGTTTATAATTAACTTATATAACTTAGCCAAGCGTCTTTTGTAGGTCAGTTTACCTTCAAAGATAGCACTAATATGCTTATATAATGGGGGAATGGTGTTCTGTTCCTCTTTATCTATATTGCCTACAAATTAATTTAATTTCTTACAGATGGATAATATTAACTAATCAACAGATTCATCTAACTTATAATCTTTCATTAAACATTCTTGTGATTTAACTTTTCCTTTTCAATGCAATCAGACCATATTACTAATCTATTTCATTTTAATAAATTGATTTAACATTGTTCTGTTTCCATAAATCTAGAGGTATGTGCAATGGAAAAGCACAAAAAATCCACATTAAAAGAGGTTTTAAAAACATATTTCTTAACCATTTTAATGTGTTTCATATATGTAGAGTCTAAAGTTTCATATGAATTTCCTACAAAAGTAAGTTTTAGTGACCAAATGAAAGGATTGTTACATATTTCTAAATCATCATATTTAATATACTTATAAGCATTTAATATAATTGGTTCCTGAAGGATTTCCCATTGACTACTATAGGTTGAGTCTAACCCGAGTATAATATAATCAAAATTTGCAGCAAAGGAATAAGATTTTACATCTGGGTAAATAATACCACCACATTCCCATAGTCTTATATATTTTTTAAAAGCAATTCTTGGCTTTTATGGTACCATAAGAATAAAGTTAACTTTTTTCCATTTTCTGGAAAATGTTTTTTATCAGGCATTAACGCTATTGAATGCAATATATATATAATCTTCGATAATATGATCATTTTCATCATCTTCTTTCGGCTGTTCCCGTTAGGTGATCCGCTGTGGTGACCCCTATTTCCATTTCTTCCTGTCCTCTGTATCTTGCTCTGTCACACCAACCACCTGCATGTCCTCTCTTACCACATCTATAAACCTTATCTTAGGCCTTCCTCTTTTCCTGTTACCTGGTAGCTTCATCCTTAGCATCTTTTTCCCAATATACTCAGCATCTCTCCTCAGCACATGTCCAAACCAACGTAATCTTGCCTCTCTGGCTTTGTCTCCAAACCTTCCAACCTAGGCTGACCCTCTAATATACTTATTCCTAATCCTGTCCAACCTTGTCACACCCAGTGCAAATCTTAACATCTTTAACTCTGCCACATCCAGCTCAAACCCCTGCCTTTTTGTCAATGCCAGTATCTCCAACCCATATAACATAGCTGGTCTTACTACACTCTTGTAGACCTTCCATTTCACTCTTACAGGTACTCGTCTGTCACAAATCACTCCTGACCCTCTTCTCCACCCACTCCATCCTGCCTGTACTCTCTTCTTCACCTCTCTTCCACACTCACCATTACTCTGAACTATTGACCCCAAGTATTCAAACTCATCCACCTTCGCCACCTCTACTCCTTGCATCCTCACCATTCCTCTATCCTCCCTCTCATTCACACATATATATTCTGTCTTAGTCCTGCTGACCTTCGTTCCTTTTCTCTCTGGAGCATATCTCCATCTCTCCAGGGTCTACTCCACCTGTTGCCTACTGTCACTACAGATCACAATGTCATCTGCAAACATCATAGTCGACGGGGACTCCTGTCTGATCTCATCTGTCAACCTGTCCATCATGTTTGCAAATAAGAAAGGGCTCAGAGCTGATCCTTCATGTAACACCACCTCCACCTTAAATGCATCCATCACTCCCACCACAGACCTCACCACTGTCGCACTACCCTCATACATATCCTGTACCACTCTTACATACTTCTCTGACACTCCTGACTTCCTCATACAATACCACAACTCCTCTCTAGGCACCCTGTCATATGCTTTCTCTAAGTCTACAAAAACACAATGCATCTCTTTCTGACATTCTCTGTACTTCTCCATCAACACTCTCAGAGCAAACATCGCATCTGTAGTGCTACGGCATTAAACCATACTGCTGATCACTAATCATCATGTCCCTTCTTAACCTAGCTTCCACTACTCTTTCCCATAACTTCATGCTGTGACTGATCAATTTAATCCCTCTGTACAGCTCTGCACATCACCCTTATTCTTAAAAATCGGTATCACAATATTTTTCTCCATTCCTCAGGCATCCTCTCACTTTCTAAGATTTCATTAAACAATCTGGTTAAAAACTCCAATGCCATTTCACCTAAACACCGCCATGCTTCCATAGGTATGTCATATGGGCCAACAGCCTTTCCATTCTTCATAGCTATCCTTACTTTCTCCTTGCTAATCCATTGTACTTCATGATTCACTATCCCTACATCATCCAACCTTCTCTCCCTCTCATTCTCTTCATTCATCAACCCCTCAAAGTACTCTTTCCATCTCCTCAACACATTCTCCTCGCTTGTGAGTATGTTTCCCTCATTATCCTTTATCACCTTTACCTGCTGCACATCTTTCCTAGCTTGGTCTCTCTGTCTAGCCAATCGGTACAGGTCCTTTTTTCCCTCCTTAGTGTCCAACCTTTCATACAACTCTTCATATGCCTTATCCTTGGCCTTTGCCACCTCTCTCTTTGCCATGCACCTCATCTTCTTATACTCCTGTCTACTTTCTTCATCTCTCTGACAGTCCCACTTCTTCTTTGCCAACCTCTTTGCCTGTATACTCTCCTGTACTTCCTCATTCTACCACCATGTCTCCTTGTCATCCTTCCTCTGTCCCGATGTGATACCAAGCACCTTTCTAGCTGTCTCCCTTACTAGCTCTGCTGGAGTTACTTAGCTATTTGGTAACTCTTCACTGCCACCCAGTGCCTGTCTTAACTCATCCCTGAACTTCACCTCACAATTACCCTTTTTCAATTTCCACCATTTGATCCTTGGTGCTATCCTCACACTCCTCCTCCTCTTCTTGATCACCAACATCATCCTACAAACCACCATCCTATGCTGCCTAACTACACTTTCTCCGGTCACCACTTCACAGTCTCCAATCTCCTTTAGACCGGCCCTCCTACATAAGATATAATCCACCTGTGTGCATCTTCCTCCACTCTTGTAAGTCACCCTATGCTCCTCCCTCTTGTTAAAATACATATTCACCACAGCCATGTCCATCCTTTTCGCAAAATCCACTACCATCTGACCTTCTGCATTCCTTTGTTTAACACCATACCTACCCATCACTTCCTCATCCCCTCTGTTCCCTTGAAAACAAAGCCCATTGAAATCTGCTCCAATCACCACTCTCTCACCATTTGGTACAGTCATCACCACTTCATCCAATTCACTCCAAAATTTTTCTTTTTCATCCATTGCACACCCAACTTATGGAGCATATGCACTAACAACATTCATCATTACACCATCAATTTCTAGCTTCATAAACATCACTCAATCTGACACACTTTTCACCTCCAAAACACTCTTAGTATACTGTTCCTTCAGAATAACTCCTACGCCATTTCTCCTCCCATCCACACCATGATAAAACAATTTGAACCCACCTCCGATACACCTAGCCTTACTCCCCTTCCATCTGGTCTCTTGCACACACAATATACTAACCTTCCTTCTGTCCATCATATCAGCTAGCTGTCTCCCTATACCAGTCATACTGCCAACATTCAAAGTTCCGACCCTCACTACCACAGTCCTAGCCTTTCTCCTCTCTTCCTGACTTTGGCCATGACTTCCACTTCTTCTCCTCCTTTGGCTAACAGTACTGGAGGCGGTCATTGTTAACCCGGGCCTCGACTGATCCAGTATGGAAATATTTACTGCTGACTGCATGAAATGATTTGGCGAAGTTTTACACTGGATGACCTTCCTGACGCAACCCTCCCCATTTATCCTGGCTTGGGACTGGCGCAAAGAAATGCACTGGCTTGTGCATCCCCAGTGGTTGGGTTCAATAATATGATAATTTTAATAAGCATTAACCTATCCTCAAAAGTGAAAAAAATCATTCTGTTTTTTAATAAGTGACACTTTTTCAAATATTTTTTTCTAAATTATGATTATTTTTATTCACATCTTGATAGATTTTTATTCCTAAATATTTTAGATCTTGTCCTTCACAATTATTTTATATTAATATGTATATTTAAATGTACTATCTAGTAATTGATTGAATACTACTGTTTCAGTTTTATTATTATTAAATTTCAGCACCGATACTTCTTGAAACTTTTCAATTTCATCATCGATTTCTTCAACTGAATAATTTAAATTTTCTATAGTTAGTAAAATATCATTTGCAAAAATCTGTATTGCAGATTGACAATCATTATTAATTTAAAATCCATCAGTCTTCTCATTGCTTTGTATGCTATTAGCTAATGGTTTATTTATTTATTTCATATATGTAGAGTTTAAAGTTTAATATGAATTTCCTACAAAAGTAAGTTTTAGTGAGCAAATGAAAGGATTGTTACATATTTCTAAATCATCATATTTAATATACTTATAAGCATTTAATATTATAGCAATAACTGATGCCTGGTATGGATTTACCCATGGTTAGCGGTTTGGTCCCGAGGACCAAACAAAGACAACCGTGGTAAATCCCGCATTGCCCACACCCAGAAGTGGGTTATTGCTATTATATATGATTATTTAAGAAAAGAAATAATTACTTTTCTTAAATAATGGCATTGTATAATGCCCCTTTGCTGCCCTCCAAGATCTGTCTGAGTATCCTGGCAGTTCTGATGTACTGTGCATGCCTACGAGTACATCAGAGTTGTGCTAAAAGCAACGGAGAAAGCAAGATCTCCATTGCTTTTACTGTTTCGCCATAGTTAAATGGGTTTAACATAGCGAGACAGCTTTAAAATAAGCAACAGATCTCTCCATTGCTTATTTTAAAGCTGTCTCGCTATGTTAAACCCATTTAACATAGCGAGACAGGTTTAAAATAAAAGCAACGAAGAAAGCAAGATCTCCGTTGCTTTTTACACTCTTTGTCGCTATGTTAAAGGAGTTTATCATATTGAGACAGCTTTAAAAAAAGCAACGGAGATCTCCGTTGCTTTTTTTAAACCTGTCTCGCTATGTTAAACTCTTTTAACATAGCGAGACAGTGTTTTAAATGAGACTTATACTAATGGAAAAAGTCCGGGCGATTTACAACGTGCACGCTGGCCAATCAGCATGCACGTTTTGGAATATTAATGGGGGGGGTCATGGTATAAAATCGGTTCCTGAATGATTTCCCATTGACTACTATAGGTTGAGTCTAACCCGAGTATAATATAATTATATATTTTTTAAAAGCAATTCTTGGCTTTTATGGTACCATAAGAATAAAGTTAACTTTTTTCCATTTTCTGTAAACGGTTTTTATCAGGCATTAACGTTATTGAATGCAATATATATATATATATATATATATATATATATATATATATATATATATATATATATATATATATATATATATAAAAAATCTTCGATAATATGATCATTTTCATCATCTTCTTTTGGCTGTTCCCATTAGGGGTCACCACAGTGGATCACCTATTTCCATTTCTTCCTGTCCTCTGCATCTTGCTCTGTCACACCAACCACCTAAATGTCATCTCTTACCACATCCATAAACCTTATCTTAGGCCTTCCTCTTTTCCTGTTACCTTGTAACTTCATCCTTAGCATCTTTTTCCCAATATACACAGCATCCCTCCTCGGCACATGTCCAAACCAATGTAATCTTGCCTCTCTGGCTTTGTCTCCAAACCTTCCAACCTGGGCTGACCCTCTAATATACTTATTCCTAATCCTGTCCAACCTTGTCACACCCAGTGCAAATCTTAACATCTTTAACTCTGCCACATCCAGCTCAAACTCCTGCCTTTTTGTCAATGCCAGTGTCTCCAACCCATATAACACAGCTGGTCTCACTACGCTCTTGTAGACCTTCCCTTTCACTCTTACAGGTACTCGTCTGTCACAAATCACTCCTGACCCTCTTCTCCTCCCACTCCATCCTGCCTGTACTCGCTTCTTCACCTCTCTTCCACCTCACCGTTACTCTGAACTATTGACCCCAAGTATTTAAACTCATCCACTTTTGCCACCTCTACTCCTTGCATCCTCACCATTCCTCTATCCTCCCTCTCATTCACACACATATATTCTGTCTTAGTCCTGCTGACCTTCATTCTTTTTTCTCTAGAGCATATCTCCATCTCTCCAGGGTCTCCTCCACCTAGTCCCTACTCTCACTACAGATCACAATGTCATCTGCCAACATCATAGTCCACAGGGACTCCCGTCTGATCTCATCTGTCAACTTGTCCATCACGTTTGCAAATAAGAAAGGGCTCAGAGCTGATCCTTGATGTAACCCCACCTCCACCTTAAATGCATCCATCACTCCCACCGCAGATCTCACCACTGTCACACTACCCTCATACATATCCTGTACCACTCTTACATACTTCTCTGACACTCCTGACTTCCTCATACAATACCACAACTCCTCTCTAGGCACCCTGTCATATGCTTTCTCTAAGTCTACAAAAACACAATACATCTCCTTCTGACATTCTCTGTACTTCTCCATCAACATTCTCAGAGCAAACATCGCATCTCTAGTGCTCCGGCATGAAACCATACTGCTGATCACTAATCATCATGTCCCTTCTTAACCTATCTTCCACTACTCTTTCCCATAACTTCATGCTGTGACTGATCAATTTAATCCCTCTGTAGTTACTACAGCTCTGCACATCACCCTTATTCTTAAAAATCAGTATCACAATACTTTTTCTCCATTCCTCAGGCATCCTCTCACTTTCTAAGATTTCATTAAACAATCTGGTTAAAATCTCCACTGCCATTTCACCTAAACACTGCCATGCTTCCACAGGTATGTCATCTGGGCCAACAGCCTTTCCATTCTTCATTCTCATTATAGCTATCCTTACTTCCTCCTTGCTAATCCATTGTACTTCATGATTCACTATCCCTACATCATCCAACTTTCTCTCCCTCTCATTCTCTTCATTCATCAACCCCTCAAAGTACTCTTTCCATCTCCTCAACACATTCTCCTCGCTTGTGAATATGTTTCCCTCATAATCCTTTATCACCTTTACCTGCTGCACATCTTTCCTAGCTCGGTCCCTCTGTCTAGCCAATCGGTACAGGTCCTTATCTCCCTCCTTAGTGTCCAACCTTTCATACAACTCTTCATATGCCTTATCCTTCGCCACCTCTCTCTTTGCCATGCACCTCATCTTCTTATACTCCTGTCTACTTTCTTCATCTCTTTGACAATCCCACTTCTTCTTTGCCAACCTCTTTGCCTGTATAGTCTCCTGTACTTCCTCATTCCACCACCATGCCTCCTTGTCATCTTCCTCTGTCCCGATGTGATACCAAGCACCTTTCTAGCCATCTCCCTTACTAGCTCTGCTGTAGTTACTCAGCAATTTGGTAACTCTTCACTGCCACCCAGTGCCTGTCTTAACTCATCCCTGAACTCCACCTCACAATTACCCTTTTTCACTTTCCACCATTTGATCCTTGGTGTTATCCTCACACTCCTCCTCCTCTTCTTGATCACCAACAAACCACCATCCTATGCTGCCTAACTACACTTTCTCTGGTCACCACTTTACAGTCTCCAATCTCCTTCAGACCGGCCCTCCTACATAAGATATAATCCACCTGTGTGCATCTTCCTCCACTCTTGTATGTCACCCTATGCTCCTCCTTCTTGTTAAAATACGTATTACCACAGCCATGTCCATCTTTTTCGCAAAATCCACTACTATCTGACCTTCTGCATTCCTTTGTTTAACACCATACCTACCCATCACTTCCTCATTCCCTCTGTTCCCTTCATCACAAAGCCCATTTAAATCTGCTCCAATCACCACTCTCTCACCCTTGGGTACAGTCATCACCACATCATCCAATTCACTCCAAAATTTTTCTTTTTCATCCATTGCACACCCAACTTGTGGAGCATATGCACTAACAATATTCATCATTACACCATCAATTTCTAGCTTCATAAACATCACTCTATCTGACACTCTTTTCACCTCCAAAACACTCTTAGCATACTTTTCCTTCAGAATAACTCCTACTCCATTTCTCCTCCCATCCACACCATGATAAAACTATTTGAACCCACCTCCGATACACCTAGCCTTACTCCCCTTCCATCTGGTCTCTTGGACACACGATATACTAACCTTCCTTCTGTCCATCATATCAGCTAGCTCTCTCCCTATACCAGTCATACTGCCAACATTCAAAGTTCCGACCCTCACTACCACAATCCTAGCCTTTCTCCTCTCTTCCTAACTTTGGCCATGACTTCCACCTCTTCTCCTCCTTCAGCTAACAGTAGCCCAATTTCCAACAGCACCCTGTTGGCTAATAGTAGTGGTGGCGGTCATTGTTAACCCGGGCCTTGACTGATCCAGTATGGAAATATTTACTGCTGACTGCATGAAATGATTTGGCGAAGTTTTACACTGGATGACCTTCCTGACGCAACCCTCCCCATTTATCCTGGCTTGGGACCGGCGCAAAGAAATGCACTGGCTTGTGCATCCCCAGTGGTTGGGTTCGATAATATGATAATTTTAATAAGCATTAACCTATCCTCAAAAGTGAAAAAATCATTCTGTTTTTTAATAAGCGACACTTTTTCAAATATTTTTTTCTAAATTATGATTATTTTTATTCACATCTTGATAGATTTTTATTCCTAAATATTTTAGATCTTGTCCTTCACAATTATTTTATATTAATATGTATATTTAAATGTACTATCTAGTAATTGATTGAATACTACTGTTTCAGTTTTATTATTATTAAATTTCAGCACCGATACTTCTTGAAACTTTTCAATTTCATCATCGATTTCTTCATCTGAATAATTTAAATCTCCTATAGTTAGTAAAATATCATTTGCAAAAATCTGTATTGCAGATTGACAATCATTATTGATTTAAAATCCGTCAGTCTTATCATTGTTTTGTATGCTATTAGCTAATGGTTTATAACAACACAAATATTAGAGGAGACAAGGGAACCCTTGCTTTGTGCCATTGTTTAAAGTGAATTCTTCAGAAATGTACAATCCAATTTTAATACATGCTTTGGAATCTCGATACAAGTTTTTTTTTTGTTAATATTCCAGTAAATTGTTCTGGAAATGCAACTGTATACAAAGTTTTAAATAAGTAGATCCAAGCTACAGAATCAAAAGTTCTCTTGATATCTAAGCTTATTGAGTCCAATTTCTGTTCAGTCCTTTTGCTAAATCTAAGACTGTCACCACCCTTTTAATATTGCCACACATTAATCTATTGAATATAAATCCTGTTTGATCTTAAATAATTTATCTATTATATCTCTTAATCTTGTAGTGAAGATAGAAGCACATATTTTCTAATTTACATTTAATAATGAAATAGGTCTATATGAGAAAACTTACTCATTGTCCTTTCCTTGCTTAAGTATATGTGTGATTAATGAAAATTTCCATGAGGGAGAAATTATTTTGTCACTGTGAATTATCCTGAAAACGTTACTCAGTACTTCTAAAATATTAATGGAAGCAGACTATATAATTCCATACTTAAACCATCCAACCCTTGAGCTTTACCATCTTTCCCTTTTTTAATGCATCTTTAACTTCTATTAGGGTAGTAGGCTTATTCAACAAAAATATTTGCTGACCATTAAGTTTATTAGTAACATTTTGTATCAAATACTTATCAATTTTATAATCATCTGGATTATTGTTTTAACTTTAAGATCCTCAAGAATTTTTTAAATAGTAAGCACTTCCTTTATGTCTGACGTGAACTTATCAGTTGAGGATTTCAGATATTATTGATCCATGCCTTTTACTAAACATCTTAATTCTGTTAACCAGTCAGTGAAGATTTTTTGGAGTCATCACATAATTTTGCAATTTTAATTTTTCTAAAGCTATTTCCATTTTAATCTTTAAGATTGTTTGACATTTAGTCATTATTTTTTAATTATTTCAGTAATATCTACTTTCTTTGTTTATTGCTCAAACCTCTCTCTATGCACATATTTCATCTTGAATTTCTAACAACTCTCAGTCCCACTCTTTGATTTAATTACTAGTCAGTCTTATCATTTTATCTTTAACATGAATTTTTAGAGAATTCCATAATATAACTTTACTAACCAGAGCATCATCATTCAAAGATACAAAAGTTTCAATTTGTTCCTTAATGTAACTCTTATTTTGTTTAAGTTAATCGGATATACTGGGATTCTATAACAACCTGAAATTTCCTTATATCCATCGATATATTAAAACTTTGTGTATTATGGTCAAATAAAAGACAAGGAATAGTTTTAAAATAATTAACTTTATTAAATAGATATGTGGAAGCATAAATCCTATTAATTCTAGTTTGAGTTCCATGCGCATAAGAATAATTGGTGAAGAACTATTAGTTATCTTCTGTTTTTACTATTAAATCAACTAGGTTATTATTACTAATCTGCTAAAAGCTTTAGCTGATGGTAGAATTTTAGCTTTCTTCTGGTCACTTGTATCTTCTCTATTAGACAAGCAGTTAAAATCTACAGCTAACCCCCCCCCCCCCACATTTACTAACCTCCCATGCAGGGCTAGCTTAGTCCTGCATGGAAGCGCCTGTTTAGGAACAGGATGGCAGCATGCCATGCATAGTAATGAAGGTGCGCTGGCCAATCTCCTAGGCTTACTTGGAGCGTGTACGAGTGAAGGGTGTGTGTCTGAGAGCGGAGCTCTGAGAATATACATGCCCCTGCAATGAAGGACTGCAGAAATGTAGCAAACAATGAGTGAGACCACCCATAGATATACGCATACCCCCAGCAACACCCCCATATGTATAAGAGCAGTAGTGAATTAAGATATATATTGTTAATGAAACAGATGAGATTTAACCATAGGTTCACGGGTCTGCCCATCACTTAGCTATGGTTAATTTAGCTTAAATAGCAAAAGGAGGATAAAAAGCAAGCTATGTGCAAATGAAGCAGCACAGCAATACTGCAGTGGGCAGAGTGTTCACCACAGGAGCAGTCAATCCAGGTTCGAGTCTCACTGCAGTGCATTCCATTTCTATGTCAAATCACTGTCATGATCAATATATTTAGTTGTATAACCTAATAAATAACATATATGTGTGAACTGGAGTAGTAAGCTGTGTAATGAATGATAAACCCATACACTTGCCAAATTCACCACCTCCCCAAGAACCAGTAGACTATTACTGTCTAAAATATAGCAGTAGTAAGGATAAATAAGCATGAGTAAGCAGGTGCAAGTCTGTTTGCACAATGGTAAGCAGTGCTTACACAAAGGAAGCAAAAGTGAGGCTAAACATGTGTAAGCAGATGTCACTGGAACTTAGCAGTGCTTACCATCGTGCAAACCCTCTGACAACTGCATAAAAGTGCTTCAACCACTCCATATCCAACGGGCCTCATTCTGGCCAGCAACAAATTAAACAGCCCCTGCAAGGCTTGAACTCAGGAGCCTGCACACCATAGCCAATGTAATTTACCACTAAGCCGCCACAGATATATATAACCCTGACGTTTCCACAAACATAACATAACACAACACAAATTATTTATATTTTTCATATGTCACTTTTTAAAGTAGTTGTTTTAATTAATTACTTTTTAATTAGTCTAACATGTCACTGTCTATTGATTGGCTATATAAGGAAAGAGATTTGGAAAAGGTGTTCTTTGGTCTGATGAAGCGATTGTGAAAGCACTTACCTGTGTACACCATTACAGTTAAGAAGTTTATTTTACCAGCGACAGCTTCTGTTTGACTATTGCATGGTTGCCTCTGGCACTATTTTGTTGTTCATTATGCCTTTATACATTTTTTCATGTGGAGAGGCATTTACTGGACTGAATGTATTGTGCTACGTTTTATTACTCTTTTATATATTTTTTGCATTCATTGGAGACATGGCTGATGGTTCCACTAATGTGGAATTAGATTGCAGACCTCCTGAGCCAGTCAGAAGTGCTGAGGTAATCGGTGAAGTGAATAGACCAGTCGGGTCTTTCCATCCAGACAATGTACTAATTGCGTTGGTTGGAGAGGGTGAAAGCCTATCACAGAAGTTTTCCACATGTTTAAGGAGTGACAGCAATCCGCTGTTTTTATATGAAGCCAACAGTGAAGGAATGGCAGCGTCCGCAGACATAATAGAAATGGAGGAATTACGTTTGGTGACAGATAAACTTGAGGTAGATTCCTTAAAGTTTAAACATCTACTTGTACAGCGACAACACTTTGAAGTATGCCTCAATAGGAAAATTGTACCGAGGGGCTTACGTGTCTTAAAGATGCCGACATATATGGAGAGCAGTACCCGGAACTCCTTGCGAAATGGCAAAAGTTAAATTTGGAGGTGAGCTTAAACTATATCAAACTATTGGTAGAGTTTTTTAAACCCGAAGAGGAGAAATTAAGGGTTTCTATTTTGCAACAACAAGCCTTATATGAACATTTCAGACCAGCGTTTGTAGACCATGCTTTAAATACTGTGTTAGATGGCATACTAGTGTATGAAAGGCATTTGTTGCAACAGAAATGCAGCGAAATTGATAGGGACACTAAGGATTTTAGAGAAGGCCATGTCTTCACTTGGCCTAGAATGAATCAAATTTATGGACAGGGAACCATTAACAGAAATAATTTAAATAATGATCGTGGGGACCATCAGCCTGGATACAATAATTGTTCTAAATGCATAGACGATACTAATGCAAAAGAAAAGAAAATATACATGGGGATTTTGCTGAAGTTTCGAGTTGCGTTGCTGCTCATTGTTCTACTAACCATCCTGATATAGCAGAACATCCTAGTACTTTGATTAATGAAAGGGTGATAGAAGGCTCTAATCCCCCTGTATCTTCTTCAATTGCCTTGCACAATGAATGGTCTCAGAACAGTAATGTTACTAATCGTAACGCAGTGACTGCTAAATAACCGGTGGTTCGACCAAAGGTCTCTCAAACCACTAGGACAAGAGGTGGCTACAACCAAATCAGTGGTATGGATTTCCACAATTCCCCCTTCCCATTTCTATGAAGAAGGGGGTGAAGAGAGGCCACGCTGTCAGCCGTGGCAGACAGAAATGGAAACTCTCAGTGGAGAGACAGTCAAATCAGTCTCTCAAAAAGATGTGGCAACAGATGGGGACAGTTTAGTTTGGAATATTCCCAAAAGAATTTTGGACACTGATGAATTCAATGTTCTTAATAAGGGACTCAATTTCATTCCTACCAGTAATAATAACTAGACTAATGTATTAATTGATGTAAGGATGTTTCTTAGAAATGTTATGTTACAGTATGAGTTTGGAAATAATATCACTGAACGTAAATGTAGTTTCAAGAAACCAAGTATATATATGCCTAACAACCACCCACTATTTGAAGCGTTCTATAGTTTGGTTGAGGATGACCTGCATGTTTTCTATGATGAAGGAGGATCTAGTAAAGGTCGGAATAAATTCAAAGGAAAACATTTTACTTACAGGGACCTAGCTGTCATGCATAGATTACAGAATGATTCTACCGTAGCTATCAGACCCGCAGACAAGCGTGGTCCTGTGGTAATCATGGATCAAGAGGGCTATCGGGAAACTATGCTTAGAATGTTGAGTGACATCAAATACTATCAAATCATCAGTATAAATAAAGTGGATGAGATCAAATGTAAGTTATTTTCTATGATAGAAGATTTGGTTAAAAGTTCTAGTATTACACATGAATTGGGCAGGTTCCTTGAGGTAGAGTACCCAATGGTTCCGGCTATACAGGGCCTGCCTGAAAGTCTCATGTAAGGGGTGGTGCACCGAACCATTTTCCATATATGTTGAAAAAGTTCTTTGACCATTATTAGAGAAAAATATATTTGTTCTCAAAGATACCAAACAATTCTTGATAGACCTGTATAGTTTCACAAAGACATATGCAATGAGTTCTGATATACTGTTTGCTATTTTGGATGTACAATCCTTGTTCACTGTCATTCCAAATGAACAAGGTGTGGAATCAGTTAAGAAGTATTTGATGAAGCATAGTGGTTATGATGGTAAATATATTGACCTTATATGCCTTTTTCTGGAGGCTATTTTGGAAAACATTTTTATTTATGAACAAGAGCTTTATATACAATGTGATGGCATGGCTATGGGCACTTCGTGTGCCAATAGCTATGCCAACATGGTTCTAGCTCTTTGGGAAGAGGATTGTTTATTCACTGCTGATGAGTTTAAGAAATATCTGGTGTTTTACCCACGTTTTGTTGATGAAGTCTTTTTAATTTAGAATGGGAAGGCTGATGACTTGGAATTGTTTGTAAGTAACATGAACTTTATGACAGATTATCTTAAATTCACTTTGACATATTCTAATACCAAAATAGAATATTTAGATGTGTTTGTAGAAAAAGTGTTGGACACATATTAATACTGGTGTCTTTAGAAAAACAAGATATAGGAACACCCATCTACACAGACGCAGTATGCATCCCTCATATATTTTCAAAAATATTATAAGAGGGCAAGGAATGAGAATTTCTCGATTAAATGCCACTGATGTAAGATATCAACATGAGTAAGTATGTTTTAAGAATAGGCTTTTACATAGAGGTTACAATAAAGTAGAAATAGAAAGAGGTCTCTCTGATCTTGACAGCATTAGAGAAGGTAGAGCTGCCCCATATTATTCTAATAATGTAACATCAACTAGTGTTATAAGGAGTGAACCTTCCAATATTAAAATTCCTATGTTTTACACCACTGATAATGGAGCTATTTTTGATGATATTAGTAATCACTGGAAAATACTTACTACCAACACTGACTTTAAGAATATTGTTGGTGAAAGACCTGTTTTTAGATTTAAGAATAAAGCTAATCTGAAAAGTATGCTATGTCAGTCCACACACAAAGGTACTTCTAGTGGGACAATAGGTACAATACCCTGTGGGAAATGCCATTTTTGTGGTTTCATTGAGACTAGTGATTGTTTTACTCACCCAGATACTGGCAAAGAGTTTAGGTTCAATATAGTTGCGAGTTGTGACAACTCGCATGTAGTCTACCTGGCAGTGTGTAATATATGTTCCTCTTTCTATATTAGGAAAACTAATAGGCCATTTCAGACTAGAATCAGACAACATTTATATGCCATTAGAATTAATCATATCAACAATGCCTTAGCCAAACATGTAATGGCTTCAGGCGATGACCATACGTTCAGTTTTATGGTTATAGATGTAGTCACACCCATGATTAGACAAGGGGGCATTAGAAATGGCACTGAGAAGAAGGAGATCAGTTGGATTTTAAGGCTTAGAGCCAATAGAGGTAGGGGACTTAATGAGAGGGCATCCCTTCAACCCATACTCAAATCACACAGACCATGTCTTAAATAATCATTGTACCCTTGTAGGCTTATTGTCAAAATTATTTATGTGCGATACTGATTCCAGTGATATTATATATTATATTTATATCCTGGCTTTGCCAATGTTCCGTTTTTATGAAGTTACTATTTATGTATACATTTTGTAATACATTTATATGTGTTTTATTTATATTTTTCTTATGTCACATTTTAAAGTAGTTGTTTTAATTAATTAATTTTTAATTAGTCTAACACGTCATTGTCTATTGATTGGCTATATAAGGAATGAGATTTGGAAAAGGTGTTCTTTGGTCTGATGAAGCTATTGTGAACGCGCTTACCTGTGATATGATATATATATATATATATATATATATATATATATATATATAAATATATATATATATATATATATATATATATATATATATATATATATATATATATATATATATATATATATGAGATATATATATATATATATATATATATGAGATATATATATATATATATATGAGATATATATATATATATACACACACAGACAAAAGGTATTAGTAGCCATACATATGTAGAAGTAGTGTGGAAGTACTGGGTGCAAAGTATATCCATCAGCCATAAGCCCTGTAACTGGCTCCTGTGAAATGTGTAGCATGGCAACCATTCCCACAAATGAGAATACTTGCATTAAACATATACCCACTCACAGTTCTAAGGACATGACACCACACACAGGTATGCATATACAGAAAACCTTTATTTGTGTACTATACAATAATATATGCCATTACTTACAGCACATATATTTTGAAATATGTAATCAGTGATGAATGCAGGGCCCACACAAAACAGATGCAAGCAATGTGGATATATAACATACTATTCTGTCCAGGCCAAGGCCTTCAATTAGTACAACAGTAGACAAAGGATTTGCCTTTAAGATAAGTAACAATCAACACTACAGATGTAGTTCAGCAGCCTCCAATTACACCCCGTAGTCAAGCCCTAGGGGAAATGTATTAGTTGTGGAAATGCCAATGTATCTGTCACATGTATGGACCCTGACCAACACATTTTGTGGGAGTCCACGACATGACTGGGATAATAGCAGGAATGCTAGCAATAAATAATGATAGGCCATTACTTAACAACCCCTAACTGTTTCACAGCAGGACAAAGCCTGTCATATATGTGGAGGACAAAGGCAAGAACACAGGGCCATATTTGCAATATTGCTGTTACACACCCTGGAAATTGCTGGTGTTACAGGATTTGTTGCAACATACCCTTATGCAGGAATGAGACATCAGAAACACAAATGGATGTAGCCATGTACTGATAGCATGCAACAGACAGACTGCCAGTGATATATCTAGGACAAGACCAGTGTGGTGCACAGACAAAACCAAACAGACAATCCACTGGCCATCATGTGGATAGGCCCTCAGTTGAGAGCTATGCAGACAGACTGCATTCCATCCTAAATGACTATGTACACACAAACACTGCAAGACCAGCAATATACAATGCACATAACAACACTACTCACTGTGTCTGTAGGTCTGGAACCTTATACAAATGTGTAGTTGGCCTGTGTCTGCAAGTTCTGCTGTAAGAGGTATTACTACCTGCTGTCTGTAACACTGCTGCCCACATACAGGAAGGATGTTCCCCATACTGGAAAGGTTGAGGGACAATGCCCACATGAGTCAGTATTTTATAGTACTGGTTTGACATGACAGTGGTTATCTGAAGTACTACACAGCAGGCTGCATGCAGTTAGCAAATGTTGCACACTGATAATACCTGGTCGTGCTGAGTTCACATGGCCACATACTACCCAGTAGATGGTGACATACATCTGTACAGCATATCACTGCTTTGTCAGACATACGCAACAGTTATGCTGGCCTGGCAGCAGTATGTCTTGCAAATAACTGCACATAACACACTGGGTAATTACAGTAGGCTGCTAGGCATGTCACAAAGCACTGGGCAAATGACAGGCAGACTGCCACTACACTGGACTACATATTGTATGGGGGAATACACATGTACCTGCGATTATAGCAGGCTCGATATGCAGGTCACAGCAGAGCATAGCAGACACCTATGTGAAAATGCATAACCACATCCAATGTCAATGCAGCCACAGCCACAGCTGATACACAAGCTTAATATGACACTGTAATGACTCAGATAAACACCATCCTCATATGTGTGACTCACACACTGACCCTACATACACTGGTCATGACACAGTGTGGTCCGATGGCCGTCTGTGGTATGGGACACGTGTGTATCTGGCCCTACAGACATGTGAGCCAGTAGGGTACCTTACACTGGAGCAGCAGGTAACATCAGATAGAATGGGACTGAGAACAATGGCGTCTACCACAGTCTGTACAGAGACCAAGGTTCGTAAGCGCAATACACATACTGTCGTCAATCATCCTAATTCAGGAGTCTGCAACCTGCGGCTCTGGAGCCACATGTGTCTCTTCCACCCTGCTGTAGTGGCTCCCTGTACCTCTGAGGATTAATGTACACTCTACAGCACAACACACACACACACACACACACACACACACACACACACAGATTGATCAAGCAATCTCAACACAGGAACACAATTATGGACATATGTTAGGTATTGTTCTTGTACACTTTGGTATGTTATATCTAGTATAACTATATATGAAACCGTATATGCTCCGCTGTCTCCCTGTTAGGAGTAAGATAGCTGTTGTGCCACCTGATGAATTTAGTTTGGTGGGTGAGGGGTCAGGACTGGATCTTTGGATAGTGACAATTGCAGACCCCTGCCCTACTTACACAGACCACAGTACTGTACACACAAACATGGAATGTCCAAGTAATGTCCTCAGAAATAACCTCTACTACACAAAACATGTCCAGCAGTATGTTATCTGACTGGCTTGTTATCAGGTATGATGTCAGTAAATAATGGTGTACAGACCATATGCACCATATATATGTGGGCTTCATTTGCACAACACATGTGCTCCTCTGCAGTCTAGAGGTGAGTGTATGTAACAGTGTGCTATGCCCCTGTAAGTCAGTGTATGGGGGTATGCACCATAAGTATCCTAGGGTGTTACAACATGTGAGGACTAACAGTAGTAAGCTGCCTTAAGGTATGCGGATGTACATTACCATACATTCACCTTGTGAACATTGCTGGCCTACTGCTTACTGCCATCAGTGTGATTGTGATGATTACAGTTATGCATTGTTATGTGACAGATACCACTGATAGTGTCAACCCAGGTATTTTCACCCTATGGATTGCATGCAGAGTGCATTTAGAGGCCACTGGGCTATACATCTGCATTACATACTGTTGATTGCTTGTTATGCTGTGGCCAAGTCTGTCTGTCCTGTTGTACTACTTGAAGGGGTTGGCATTTACACCAACAGATGTGATGTTTTCGGATTACTGTAATAAATGATCAATTTGAGAGTTGCATTACTCTGTTTATATGTATTTCAAAGCATAATCAGCTATATGATATGGCACATACAACTGTAATAGTACACAAATAAACCTATCTTATGTATACAAACCTGTGTGTTGTGTTACATCCTTTGACTTCTCTGTGGGTACATGTTTCAGGCAACAATTGTCTTTGGTATGGGTGACTCATACACTATCCATCAGATGAGGTTGCAACTGTAGGGATACTGACTGTTCAATATGGTGTGCACCCTCTAACTATGTATCTTCCTAGACATACCCCTGTGTGTGTATCTGTAGGTACATATATATGTATGGGTACATATATATATATATATATATATATATATATATATATATATATATATATATATATATATATATATATATATATATATATATATAAATATACATATATAAGTATCTGCATACATGTATGTGTGTATATGTATCTTAGGGCTGTTTATTGCTTACACATTGTACATTCACTATAGTAGCCAGACCTTACTGCATGATATGTTACCAATACCAGCCTGACATAATACATGTGGGATGACTTACTGTTAACATCTTGTGGCCATGTAGTGTCAGGTCCTGGTTATGGCATTTTCAACAGTTGGTATTGCATTGCAGGGCTAACCTGTCTCGCTGGTTGGTGGGGGGGGTCAATACTTGTAAGACTTATGTTGCTTGAGCCCCCTCACCCCCATTAACGGTGCTTGTGTTCATATATGTCTTTGTTATGTTCTTTGTTATATCTATGTATATATATATATATATATATATATATATATATATGTGTATATACATATCTATATATAGATCTGCCCAGCAACAAAATAAACAGCCTTTGCAAGGCTCAAACCCAGGACACTGCATGCCATGTGCAAAGTGATTTGCCCCTAAGCCATGACAGATACACAAAAATCTGATGTTTTCAGAAACATATTATCCAGCACAGTCATGCAACAGTACACCAACATCTAGATGTATGTGTGTGTGTAAATATATTAATATCTAAACAGATGCAACATATCTATATATGTATATATATATATATATATATAAATATTGACATATATATATATATATATATATATATATATATATATATATATATATATATATATATATATATATATATATATATATATATATATATATACATATATCTATATATATATATATATATATATATATATATATATATATATATATATATATATATATATATATATATATATATATACATATATATACACACACACACACACACATATATCTGAACATATATACATGCAAATGCCTACATCGACATATATATGCACCTATATGTCTGCATATACACAGCAAGGTACATATATGTATGCAGATATATAGCTATGTAGGTATATACGGACATAGTCATACATATGTAAGCTGATATATATATCTATATAGGTATTTGTGGACATACATCTGTAGATAGTGATGACAGATTAACAAAAACAGATATGTCCACATACACCGTTAATGGGGTTGAGAGACCCCAAGCAATACATCTTGTACAAATAGACATACCCACCCGAGCCAAACCCATCCGGCCTGCAATACACTATCAAGTGTTGCAGATCCCATTACACCTAATGCAGTATAGCAGCACTTACAGTCTGTAGTCAGGTCAGGAACATCCTCATTCTGTGTGTTGCCCTGTTTCCACACTGTATGTTGTTAGTGGTAAATCCCTAATCCATCTGAGATGCTGTTTGCCAAACAACAAATCTAGTTCTTGCCCACAGTGAATGAAAAGGGCCAACACCAACATGACGTTCCTAGATATTGGAGTGTGTTTCCATGCAATTGGCTATAGGAATGTTACCACAGCTGTTACACTTGCAATCAGCTAGGGGAGGCCTGCAATTCGTGCAGAGGCCATCAGCCGATCATGAGCATCACTTGAAATACACATGCTGCTGCCTAAGCAAAGCAGGTGTAGGTCTACACATCCACCAGAGAGGGAGTGGGAGAAGCAGACAGAGGCAAAGACAAGTCAGGGAGGGGTGAGTGAGTAAAACCTAAGCATATTTGTGGAACACACCTACCAGCACAGGGTATCAAACCTCTGACGACGATGTTGTGCTATCACAGTTCTATGCAGTTATTGGATGCACCACGTGAGTTACCTGTTGTGGAGCCCTCAGAACATATATGTAATTGTGAGTGACATCTGCAACAGGGATACGGTAGCTATACGGTCGGTGACGTACACGTGCTTGTCCACATGAACAGTTGCGAGTGTCAACACTGCCACACTCTCACAGAGACACACACACATTGACACACTTGACAGGGCCAGGAGTGCAACTCATTAAGTAGTGTGTTTGCCACAACACATCACTGTGCAGGTATTACAGTAATTTACATGCACCACAAGGGTCATATGGAGGTTGTATAGGTAAAGGGTATGAGGAGGTGTCTGACATCAGACAGCATATTTCAGTTTGCCAATGGGGGTTGTTGTGAGTGTAGATGTGAACATATGCACCATACAACAAACACACAGGGTGGCAGTACTGACATGCATGGGTGCATGTCTGCAAAGGTATGTGGTGGTTGGCTGTGCCAGATGGCTATACAAGGCTAGGCAATGGGTATAGCTTGGCATCAGGCCACATGACAATGGTCTGCATTGTGGCTCAGGGCTGTATTTTCTGCATTTGCACACACAGGTGGGTATTGTATCCCGTTACCTGGGTGACTATTGTGTGTGGCCAATGCTGTGCATCACTTTCCATGTAGGTGTTCCTTAGTCCATGACATGGATGGTGTCTGGGATGTGCACACCTCCCACATGCATGTACAGTGACATGTGGAACTGTACCTGGGGTATCTGGCGCATGTTGTGAACACAGATTAACATCAGATGTGCCAGTCTTGCCCACCTGTGGCAGGAACTGGTAATCGGCAGTAGGTTTACCCTGCACCTACATTGATAGCATACTAATGGCATTCTCTGGTGTCAGTGGTATCTGTCCATAAAGGGCATGTTGTCAGGCATGGTATGTCCTTTGTGGATCACATGTGATGGCATCACGGTGTTGCTGGTGTCCATTGGGGAACATGGGAGAGGTGCACTGTATGCATGTACATGCATATTGGCAAGATGGATAGGGTGCCATGCCCTCTGTAGCCCACTACTATCACTCCATAGTTACTATCAGTGGCCAATATGCAGTGTACTACCCACATATTGGCTGTTGCCTAGGCATGTGTGTGTGTATGAGACATGGGTTGAGACATGGGTTGAGAGTGTGCTCTGGGTAATACTGGGGTTGCTAACTGTGCTTGCCTGGCCTTGATGTCACATGTATTGGTATGGCTTTGCACCCCAGCCTCCCAGCTATTTCACATCTGTTATCCCTGTACAGTGGACATAGGGCCACCATATAAGAAGTATGCAAAACCCACTCCACATTGGCTACAGGTGTCACACACACCTGTCATGTCTGAGAGTAGAACACCTACCTAACTATTTTATTACACACACACACACAAACACACACACACCTATCATGTCTGGGAGTAGAACCCCTACCTAACTAGTTTATTAAACTACAGCACATGTCTGGGAGTAGAACCCCTACCTAACTAGTTTATTACACTACAGCACTATGCAGTTGTAGTACGCGTCACAGAGATTACTGGAGTACTCCTTCCCTAAAGGTGTATTTCACACTGAATGACATCAGCAGGATTGCCAAAGTAGGTCATTTGAAATGTACTGCCTTTGACTAGCCTAAAATGCATTGCTTCCTGTATGGATATTGTAACACACACAAAACATCCACAACCACCGTGGGTGGGGATGGAACCCTAACACAGTTCTAAATTACACTACAGTAGTATGCATTTATGGCACACACTATGGAGATTACTGGGCTACAACCTTCCCAGAGGTGTATTTCTAGGTGGATGACATCAGCAGTCTTGCCAAAGTTGAATATATGACTTGTAGGCAGTGTGAGTACCCTAAAAAGCATTGCTCACTACACAGACAGACACTCACACACTTGACATGTCTAGGAATAGAACACCTACCTAACTAGTTTATCACACTACAGCGGTACGCAGTTACAGGACGCACTACAGAGATTAATGGGCTACAACCTTCCCAGACGATTTCTAGGTGGATGACATCAGCAGCCTTGCCAAAGCTGAGTATATGACTTGTAGGCAGTATGAGTACCCTAAAAAGCATTGCTCACTACATGCACACACACACACACACACACACACACACACACACACTTGGCATGTCTAGGAGTAGAACACCTGCCTAACTACTTTATCACACTACAGCAGTACGCTGTTACAGGACACGCTACTGAGATCACTGGACTATAACCTTCCCAGAGGTGTATTTCTAGGTGGATGACATCAGCAGCCTTGCCAAAGTTGAGTATATGACTTGTAGGCAGAGTGAGTACCCTAAAAAGCATTGCTCACTACACAGGCAGAGTAAGACAGACACACACACACACACTTGGCATGTCTAGGAGTAGAACACCTGCCTAACTACTTTATCACACTACAGCAGTACGCTGTTACAGGACGCGCTACTGAGATCACTGGACTATAACCTTCCCAGAGGTGTATTTCTAGGTGGATGACATCAGCAGCCTTGCCAAAGTTGAGTATATGACTTATAGCCAGTGTGAGTGCCCTAAACAGCATTGCGCACTACACAGATACACACACGCACACACACACACACACACACACACACACACACACACACACACACACACACACACACACCATGTTTGGGATTAGAACACCTACCTAACTACTTTATCACATGACAGCAGTACCGTGTGGGATGTCCCCATTGGCAAATCTCTGGTACAGCTGCGTCAGATGCCACATGTGGGAATCATGATAGCTTCCAGGGCAGCCAGCATACACGTATATTATTATGCCCTGGGCATCACACACAACATGGCAGTTGATGGAGAGGAAGCCCTTGCAGTTGATGTAGACCCTACCCTGCTCACCGAGCAGTGCTTTGATGCATGTGTGTGTGCAGTCTATAGCACCCACTACCTCAGGGTATTCTGCTATTTGGTGGAACAGTTGCATATTGCTGGCCAACGCCTCATGGGTGTTGGGGAAGTATACGTGCTCACCGACATGTGCTGACATGACATCCAGGAACTGATGGAGTACCCTGGATGCTGATTCCTGTGAAATCCCCATCATATCCCTAGTTGGCCTTTGAAAGGTACCTGTAGTTAGTATTCTTAGGCCTACACATACCTTGGTATTCACTGGAATGGGTGCCTCTGTCCATTCTGCATGTAAGGCATGGCTGGCACAGCTCAAAAATTTGCTGTAGGAGGTCCCTGTCCACCCTATAGCGCTCCACTATCTCCAGCTTATGTAGCCCTTGGTAGGTTACCCTGGGTCTGTACACTCTTCTCCGTCTCCTCACTGTGGATTGCTCAGCAGCATTCACATCCTCACCACCTTCAGCCTCTTCCACAAGTTGTTGTATGATAGCTATTGCAGCCCCTAACATTTTGCTGTTGTGAGTGTTAAAAGTTCCCAGCTTATTTAAACTGGTGGTGTAGAGTGTGGAAAAAAACAGAGGGGTAGGTGTTTGCATGGTTAATAGCAGTGTTCTGGGCTGGGCTGGTCTGCTGCTTGTGTAATTGGCTGGTTCTGATAACATTTCACCTGCCAGCTAAGCTAGTACTCCTTGATTACCTTCCTACTGCTGTTTTCCCTTCCCACTGCCTTCCTGTTTAAGCCCAGGGGCACACCACATAAACAGAGTGCTCAATTGTGCACACTGCTACTATTTCCTGGTTTAACCTTTTTTTCTTCCTGTACAACCCAATGTGCAGCATGCACACCCACTTAGGCTTTATAAAGACTGCTAGGCAGGTTTAGACACACCCCGTAGCTTAGCTGTGCTAAGCTAGGAGCAAACCCAAGCCCAAGCCACAGGGCTCCAATCTGCTTACAGTATGCCTGATGTCACCTACCTCATAGGCTTGCAACAAGCTAGTCCTACTCTTACACTGTTGGGACCTGACTCACATGCTGGGGTAAACTGGGATTCACTATCCTTCCCCTCATTTGCATAGGATTGCCTGCTAATGCTTAGTTATATGTCTCACACTGATCCTACCCCTTAACAACCACTACTCACTGGCTAGGTTGTCTTCTGCCTGACATTGACCTGCAAGGCAGAATACTGATTTTAGGGTCTATATTAGAACACTGAACATTCAAAATGTCGAGGGTTCTAATATCGAACCCTATGAATCGAAAATTTAAAACATCGAACATTCAGAACAGCAAATTTTTTCCTAGGGAAAAAATTTGCTGTTCCAAAACACATACACACAACACAAGCACACCAAACAAATAGCAATCCACATGCATACACCTAAACTCTTACACCCAACCCTACACTAAACGATACATACACCACCAACTATCCACTTACCTTAACCCAAACCCTAACTCTAAGGTCCATCACTATGGCACAGTCACCTACTCCGCCCTAACCCTCACGTCCACACAATCGCACACTTGCCTGACCCGCGCTCTAAGTCACCTAACCCACCCTAACCCTCACGTCCACACAATCACAAACTTACCTGACCCGCACCCTAACCTTGCAACTCACCTAACCCGCCCTAACCCTCACGTCCACACAATCGCACACTTACCTGAACCCGACCCGTAACTTTCCACCACAGCACTGAAAATACCGAAGCAACAGAAATGGACAACCAAATTCTTTCCCTAGGAAAAATATCAGTATTCTGTTTTTTCGATATTAGAACACTTGAAATTTTGAAAGTTCTGTGTTCTAATATAGACCCGATTTTAGTTAAAATGCTTAATTTAGGTTCATTTTGTTATTTTCCCCCGATCCTGTTTGCTTGCCTCTGCTCTACACTTAAACAGCCAAGAGTTTTTTTTTTGTATTGTTTGCAATGCCAATGGCCTTATACTTGGCCATTGGCATGCTTACTCCATGATATGCAGTCTTTATTGGGAGCTGTCATAGCTCCGTTTTGGATTTTGCAGAAATGTACTCGGTTACTAACCGAGTACATTTCTACAGTTAGCACTGTAACCGAGTACATTTCTACAGTTAGCGCTAGTCTTGCACAGACTGTTGCAAGCTTCCTGGATTGCAAAATCACGTCATTTGCATATATTTCTCTGGCAAATGGGGTTATTTGCATACCAGGGCTTAGTCCATGCTAGATTAGTGCCCTGTTCCTGGATCGCATGGCAGACATATTACCTGCTTGAGCTCCTGCACTGATCTTGCACTCCATGCAAGCTTTGAGAATCCGGGGGAAAGTACCCTCCCAATGACTTTACATAAAGTTTGATTGATTTTTAGCCACTTGTGCACTCATACCAGGGATCCAATAAAAGCATAATGTATATAGAGTTTGCCATTATATTTAATTACTACATATGTATACATTCGTAAGAGTTCAAGATATTCCATGACCCCAGGCATTACAGAATATGTTCTCCAAAGTAGAGCAGTTCCTCTCCTCTATTTCATAAAAAGCAGATAACATTTCATATCCCAAGTTATTTAGATATTGCATATCTTTATCTATCAAGTTAGTCTCCTGTAAGAATATAATGTCTCTTCTATTTAATTTTAAATATCTCACTAAAGATTTTCCTGTGTTGCCATTGCTTAATCCAGTGACATTAATAGATAATAGATTAAAAACTATCCACACTGTATAGTTAAGAAGGTTTCTTTTACCAAGACATAATATTATACTTTTATCCACCATATTAATCTATTTGTATGTAAGACTCTAATGTATTCCTCCATCACTGTCTAACAATCCATATATTTTAATTCTTCCTTTCTACAAACTAAACTACTAAAATTAAATAATAAAAACAGAAACAAGTCTACAACTGTAGTTATAATACTAATATAACACAACCAACCATGGATACTGAAGTTCCAAGTTTGCCTATGGAACAGATGAGCTACTATATTATCTTCCTACCTACCAATACCTAAAATTTAATCAAAACCTAGTAAAAATCTACCGTGACATAAAAATTAATATAACATTATATAAAGTTAAGAAAATAAGAGACTATTAACTTAGCTGTATGTTTTGTCATTTACAACTAGTTCCCACCCATTACTACATAAGTTTAATTTTAATAATCCACATGTATTAATCACAAGTAATAAATGATCTGACAATTATTGTGATTCATATGTATTCATGTAGTAATAATATAATTATCTATTTAAAAGTCCTAAATTATTCAGTCATTTAATAGTGTTATAACTAAATCACTAAATAAACAAAAATAAATGATTGGGACATGAACAGATAGAGATACATATAAACATACAGGTAAAAATCAATCTTATCTTACCAAATATAGTAGGAACATTAATGCATACATGCATTTATCAAGCTAAATATATATCTCTATATATACACACACATATATATATATATATATATATATATATATATATATATATATATATATATTAAAGCTGTGAATTAATTTTAAAAATACAAGTGTCTATATCTTAAATTTGTGTAATGCTCTTAATATGAAAAATATCAAAAAACTAGAAATTATTTGACACATTAAATTAATTCATAACAGACATGCACATTACTAAGGTGAAAGGAATATTTTGCTATTCAACAGAGTTAAACATTTGCAGCTTATATTCTATCTAAAAGTTACAATGTGTTCAGTTCAAACTACATTCTCCCTTCCTGGGTACAAACATCTTGAAAATTTTACTCTACATTTTATCAAAATGAATGCATTGACTCAGCAATAAAACACTAAAATGTCGGGCCTGACTTATGAAATGAGTAATTTCAAGTAGTCTTAGTGGATCCAGTGATATAAAATATGCAAAAAGCTTCAAAGTTCATGCGGACATATTTCAGATCTCAGCTTTCAGAATCTTTTTGAATATTTGTATGCAACTTTTTATGTAAATTATGAAATCTTATACATTAACATTTCTGCCATATGTAGACACAAGTAATTATCATAGTCATAATATTTAAATACATTTTTATGCATGTTTTCTGTTGTATTTGCACACTGGTATTCAATCTTATTTTATATAGCTTACTTTTCTGAACTTTCACATGAAATAGCTATTTTACCATTCATTCCCTATTAGATATTGCAGCATGTGTACATATTTCTTAACTTATGGATAATACTTTTTATTAATATTACATAAAGGATGTTTTATTCCTTGTGCATTTGCAAATTAATCATAAGGAGTTTGCCCTTCACATTAATTCTAGTAGTATATGTGATCTTAATTACAAATAAAAGAATTCCTGTTTAATTTAGATGTGTGTTTTAAGCAATTGTGCACTGTCATTCTGTTCTGAGTTTTGCATGCTGACATCAGTAGTCAATTATAATATGTGAAAATGACAACTCACAACATACAGCATCTTCTAATCTTCTTCTTAATTCCGTTAAACTATAATCATTAACAAATATCTAACATACTGTTTCTCAATAATGTATACAATTACAGTTAATAACACTGCAACATATAAGCTATTGTTATTCAATAAAATGCAAGTAAATTATATATCAGAAATAGCACAGCATGCTTCTAATATATATCAACTTCAATATAGCTTTACAGTGAAGAAAGGGCAAAACCCCAATCCCCAATCAATTGTGATCTCAGACTATAACTTACTGCTTCTTTGCAACTGCTAAAAAAACAGGCCTCAATTCTGTGAGCCAGTCATCTAGCATCGATATTATGCGTGTTGATATTCAAAGTGTGCTTCATTCTGAATATATTCCACCCTTTGCTGCTATCAAAGACCTCATGAAAGCAGGATTGGATGAAGCAATAGTATCAGTTTTTTTTGCCTTTAAAGGATCATTGCTGGAATGAAGACTGGAGGGGAGAATAAGTAGTGCAAAATATTTAATGTGATTTAATGGCGTTTGGTGGAGTAAAGGAAGGATTGTAGAACAGAATCTGTTGTAGCAATGCAGTACACTTATAGAATCTTATAATGTATAGTCAGCACTCATTACTAAGTGCAAAAAACTGTGACCAGAAGATTGCAAATAATATGATGTCAATGTGGTCTTTAATACATGAAGCAAAGACCATGAACCCTTCATGCAGGTGGGTGTACCTCGGGGAGCTCAACAATGTATAATAACCTCTAAAATAACCATTAGTAAGAGGAAAGACAGATACATTGCATTTTTCACAAAAAAATCAAGTATTTGTTGTTACCTTTTCTTTAGGAAATTCATATCAAGGTACTGTTTCTGAATCTAAGAACTTGAACTTGTATGATTAGATAACATGTCTTTTGCAAAAAAGGATATTACATCTGCAAAAAATACAACATGACCAGTTTACCACACAGACTTTGCTAAAAAAGAAATAACTAACCTCCATGTTCATAAATGTATGCAGTATATTAAAGGATGTTGTGCTTCATGTTGCCATATTGCAGGTATGACACTCATATGAGCATTACTCTAGCTCCAACACCCTAGTTAAAGGTTCCTAGAGTTTATAAACTCAAATGCTATGGAACAACTTGTTACCACTTCCACAAGAGGGGAAAACATACTGGACCTGATCATCACCAACATGGGGACTTTATGCTCCAGACCAGAAGTGTATCCCTCACTGGTAAGATCAGACCATAAACTAATCTCACTGGATATTCACATCCCGACTCCACCCCCTGCCCTGAAAACCACAGTGAAAAACTTCTCTAAAGCAAATTTCACACTCCTCAAAACTGAGGTGGAATCCATCAATGCCCCCTGGCCTGTGGAAAATACGGCCCAGTCCGCAGAATAATTTATAAATGCATTCTATGAACACCTTCAGGAATGCATGGATCATGCAATCCCAAATAAAACCAAGACCCAATCCTCCAAAGGCAGACGTCCTGTCTGGTGGACCCCAGCCATAAACAAACTATACAATAGAAGGAGGAAGCTACTACATGATAGTGCAAAATCCCAAAAAGGGAAGGCATCTCTAATCAGTATTATCAAAAAACTATGGGCACTCATAAAATCGTCTAAGGCTAGCTTCGAGAGAAAAATTGCACAGGACACTAAGGATAATCACAAGGCTTTCTTTAGTTATGTTATGAACCTGGGTGGGAATTCCCAGATATGCTCAGAATTAGTCCAAAATGACAAAAAATACACCGAACTCACAGACATTGCCAACATCCTAGCTGACAGGTTCAGCGCAAACTCCCCCCCCCCATCCCCACCAAAAGGGCAAATATATATCCCAGCAGAGTGCTGCCCCCATGACATCTCAGATGCTCAGGTAAGAGCTGCCCTCTCCAAAGCAAAAAACACAGCATCAATGGGACCAGATGGTGTCCCAGGCTGCGTCCTACATGAACTCCAAGAAGAGCTAAACCCAAACATAAAAATACTGTTCAATCTCAGCCATACTACAGGATATGTACCCAAAGAGTGGCTTAAAGCAACAGTGGTCCCTCTCCACAAAGGTGGTGCCTCAACGGATCCTGGAAACTATCGCCCCATAAGTCTGACTAGCTTGGTCTGCAAAGCTATGGAAAGGATCATCATGGACCTCATAAATAAAGATATTGGGGACCTACAGACACTGGATCCTACACAGTTCGGCCTTGTTAAGGGCAGATCCTGCCTCTTAAATCTGGTTGATTTCCTTGAAACAGTCACCAAGGCCATTGACGAGGGGAAGGTGGTCCACACAGCCTACCTGGACCTCGCAAAAGCCTTCGGGCATTATAGATAGGCTCACCAGCTTAAATATAAACCCCTGTATCACTAGATGGGTTGCAAACTGGCTCAAGGACAGAACCCACATGGTTAGAATTGCTGAAGCCATGTCAGACTCCAAACCAGTTACAGGTGGCATCTCACAAGGCTAAGTCCTGGGACCTCTCTTGTTTGGTATATATTTCTCGGAGGTACAGGCCAACATGGAAGGACTGTGGCTGACCAAGTTCGCAGATAACTGCAAACTGGGTGCCATAATCGACTCTCCAACCGACACAAGCATCCTCCAAATGGGCCTCATAGAAACAGACAACTTGTGCCAGAGCCATGGCCTCAAGCTAAACACCAAAAAGTGTATAGCCGTCCCCTTTGGCAAAACAAAGTTCCCACAAATTACCACATAGGTGGTAATCCATTAAGTACAGAAGAAGTAATTAGGGACCTGGGGACCCAAGTTGATAGCAATCTCTCATTTTACAACCACATGGCCAAAGTGGTTAGAAAAACATTTTATATAGCCCACCTAATCATGAAGGGATTCACATCTAGATCAGGGGAGGTCATCGTGCCTCTTTACTCATCCCTCATCAGGCCCATAATTGAGTACAATGCCCCTTTTGGGATGTACCTTACCAGACACCTGCAGCAACTGGAAAGACCCAAAAAGTACCTCACCAAGAGGATCAAAGGGCTCAAACAGATGCCATATGCTGCCCGGTTAAAGAAACTCCAGCTCTACTCAGTGGCATACCGCCTGCTCAGAGGTGATCTGTGCCTGACGTATAAAGCCATGTCCAACCCAGAATTAATGGACATGCTGCACCTCAGAAAATCCAAATCCCATTGAGCTACATGCTCGAGAGACTTGAACCTCAGCACTGAAATAAATAGGACATGCTGGAGGGACAGATTCATAACCCAGAGACTCCCTTCACTCTGGAATAAAATCCCAGTCCAGGTTAGGCAGAGTCCCTCATTGACTCTCTTCAAGAGGAATCTTGATGAGTGGATGGGAGATCATAGGTTTACCCCGGGTATCACTTCTGTGTCACTGTTAGACAGAGGCGCAGTATACTAACCTCGAAAAAGGGCATAGCAAAAGTAATTTAAAATGGGTGGCAAAAGCCAATCACACTCTGGCTGGGCTTATAAATGACCATGGGAAGATAGCCTAGTATGAACCTATGATGTATAAAACTGAATCTTGTTCATGTCACATCATTCCAGCGCAAGCCCATAGCAGAGAAGTTCTGGGTACAAGGGCTGAGGTGTACATAGCCATATCAATTCAACATGCCAGCAGTATTCCTTGCTGATATTTGTTTCATAGCATATACATATATATATCAACAATGAATACTACTGATATATGGGGACATTCAGGGCTAAATCACCATAACATCTAGATTATAAAGTGATAAAATCAGTAGAACCACATAGAAGCATGGCTGACTTAAACTAATAAACATGACCACTGTAATAATAAACAAAGTTTTAATCATAAAATAATCATAAGGTAAGCACTTTCACAATGTTAAAATTGCTTCTTCAGACCATACTCAAAACAAAATCACATTACATTAAATAGTAACAAAAATGCAAACAATTATTCAATCAGCCAATGAATGGGCATACAAACGTTCACATGACTAAAAATTAGAAATCACATGATATACCACAATACTTAATGCATTACTCTAGTCATTTATCAAAATAACAATTATAAAAAATACATTAAATAAAAACTAATGCAAAACTATCTCTTTCCTAACTCATTTCCTTAATTTCCTAGTTTTTAGGACTGGTTTCAGAGAAACAAAGTTTTTAAGTCCCAACCCCTTATGTGCTCTAAGTTTCAGAATCCAATGCAACTCCACACATTCCGTCTCATTCATCAAGTCTCCCATCCTAAAATTCTCCTGCATTGCTTCTAAAACCTGAAAGAGGAGCCTATGTCCCTCACCCTTCTCGTTCATGTGTTTTGCTAACGCACTATAGTTCAAACCCTTACTGTACAATAACAATGGTCTCTAATACATTCAAACAAATGTCTGTTAGTTTTGCCCACATTAAATACATACATAATACACAATGAGCTAAACATATTAAATTTCTCATATTATGATCTGTCACAGCCCTAACATAATAAATCCTTTCATCATATGCATGTAAAAACACTGGTGATTCATCAGTAAAGTCACAGAAGGAACGTGCATTGCCAGTGCTTTTACACACATGCACATGCACACACACACACACACACACACACACACACACACACACACATACACACACACACACACACAGGTTCCCTACGTTGGACTGAAAGCTCGGAAGATTGACAATCACATCACCAATGCCAGAAGACCGACGGAGCAGATAACCAACAACTCATAATCCTGACAGTGAAAACCCTGACATGGAAAATGTGAAAAGCGACTCGGTAAGTCTGTGATAGTGAGGGATTTAGGGTTAGGGTGCATGTAAGGTAAGTGTGCAATAGTGCGGGACTTAGGGTTAGGGTGCGTGTAAGATAAGTGTGCGATAGTGAGGGATTTAGGGTTAGGGTGTGTGTAAGGTAAGTGTGCGATAGTGAGGGACTTGAGGGTTAGGGGCATATTAATTGGGTTAGGGTGCGGGTAAGGTAAGTGTGTGATAGTGACGGACCTTAGGGTTAGGGTTTGGGTTAAGGTTAGTGCATAGATAGTTGTGTGTAAGGTGTAGTGTAGGTTTTTAGGTTGTTGGTGTGCTTGTGTTGTGTGTGTGTGTGTGTGTTGTGTGAAACAGCAAACGTTTTGTTTTGTTAACTGCCCGTATTGTGGTTTGTCGGGCATGTGAACTTTTGTGTTTTTGCAGTTACGTTCTTGTGGTGCCGGTGTTGTGGGCTGTTGGTCTAACATAGTAGACCCATATATATATATATATATATATATATATATAGAGAGAGAGAGAGAGAGAGAGAGAGAGCAATACAGTCTTGTATTATTTTATTTAATATATTTTTTATGATTATTTTAATGAATGACTAGAGTTATGAATGAAGTATTGTGGTGTATCATGTGATTTCTAATTTTTAGTCATGTGAAAGTTTGTATGTCCATTCATTGGCTGAGTGAATAATTGTTTGCATTTTTGTTACTTTTAATGTGATGTGATTTTGATTTCACTATGATCTGAAGAAGGAATTTTAACATTGCGAAAATACTTACCTTATGATTATTTTATGATTAAAGCTTTGCTTATTTTTACAGTAGTTGTGTTTATTAGTTTGTCAGCCGTGTTTCTGGGCAGTTGTATTGCTTTTTGCTGCTTTGTTATTTTATTGCCCACAAAGTTAAATAATTAACCAAAGGTGTTTTTTTTTCTGTTCTTGCTGCTGCTTACAACATCAAAATAATTGAATCTACATTACTTTTATGGGACATGTGACTTGATTTTATCTGTAAGGGCAATCCTCACCTCCCACATCCTCATGAACATTTTAGCTTTTACCAGCTCAAGAAACATGGTTAACTATTTTGTCCCCAAATATGGCTTCAGGATTAGAAATGATGGAGACTAAAACCAATGGCTTACTATACTGAAACATAAAAAAAAAAAGCTTCCCCGATAAATGGTAGTGCTGTATGAACAGTCTAGTGTTGAGTGAACATTGTTTATCTTACTAGATTCCTTATGAACAATATTTAGCTCAGCAGACACATTTCCCATAACTGAACTACAGATAGCACATCAGGTTTGGATTAATTTCCTAAGGCTTCCATTAAGATTTTGCAGCCGCTAAGTCAAGGATGCTGTGTCTCCATCTTTTATGGAAATGGAAACTGAAACAATATGAAAGGAGAGAACTAGATGTGACTGGATATTTTGATCCTTGGACATGCAGAGGATTAGAGAACTACATTTCATCAACAGAGCAAATTAATCTGCACATGAGCACAAGGATGTCCCTCATTGCTTATGATAAGTAAATGTTGAATTCCTGTGCTATTATTTAAAGGGAGTTATCCGTAGCCATCTGGGCTGGTTCTATCTGATCAGCAAAAGGATCTCAGTTTTGAATTTCAGCACTAGTTCTCTGATGTGGAGTAATGCACCTTTAGACAGCTCGGGATATATTTTGTCTCTAACAAAGGTTCTAGCATCCAATAATCTCTCACTTGAGTCAGCTTCACTGGATTTGAAATGTTTTGTTATCATGTTTTTCAAGTTTCAGTTTTGAAATTAGAACTGAAAGAGACTGAAGCCAAGGCTTCTTATAACAGATGTTAAATAACAGATTTAAAAGTAATGTCACTGATTTGGAAGATAATTTGATAATTCTCCAAAAACAGTTGCTCTTTTATTGCTGTTTTATTTTCTGTCTTAGTAAGCAATGTAGGCTGTGCCATTCAAACTCATGTTTCTTGAGGCCATAGTATCTTTGTGCATATCACTGCCTTGTTTGTGCTTATGGGACACCTTGCACAACAGATCACTGTAAGTTTGCAGTTATGTAGCTAAGGAGTCTCTGAACTACTGTGTTGTGAAAAGCAAAAAAAAGTTATATTTGCTAAACTTCAGATTGTGTTATAACAAACACTGGATGAAGCTGTAGAAGCAGCTGTCTGTTACTTGCTGTAGCCTGATGATGGGAGGGAGGGTGGCACAGCTGTATTCCACTACAATAAGCAGTTATGTTAAGGACCACTTCATAAATATTTCAACCAAAATTGCCATGACTCGAGAATATTAACAATTATTAATATACTGTGCCAGTGGAGATACTGGGTACAGCTGCAGTTTCTATTGGGTAGATGTTAGCTGCATCACTATGCAGAATGGGTGCTTGAACTGTATTGTACTGTACTGCACAACTGTATTGCTCTCTGGGATGTGCCATTGCATCACTTTTTTTAGATTGTTTTACATATTGACAGCACAGGTAATATTGAATAAATTGCTCAGCTATGGCAAAATGATAAATGATTTACCTTCCCTAGGACAGTGGATGGGGACTTTGCTTGTATTATGTCCACAGCTGTAGCCTTGTAAGTCCCTGTCCCTCTTCTGTTGTGTAGCCACTGATTCACTTATTTGTGGCCTACAGAGTATATGGTGGATCTCCTGCATGCATACTTACTCCTTTGTTTATCCAGGTTTGCACTGAGACATATATTTCTTCCACTCTACACAGTGCTGTTTATGAATCATGATAGACTCTGTCATGCTGTTTGTAGTACACAGCAATCTGGTGACACTGCATAACTTGTTGAAAAACAGCATCGTAAAATTTCTTCCTGCGAAGTGACAAAATGAGACGTGATAATTTAATATTAAGAATCCATGATGTCAAAAAAGCTACAAAAGTATAAACTAATAAAGAGAAACATTATTCAGAATAGGTTTAAAGTAAGTGATTATGTGTCCTTAAAAGAATTAGGTATTAAAAGGCATTCCTGAATCTTCCACTGAACTACATAATAAAACTATTGTCAAAAGTTCTATGGTTAAATTACTGTTAATAAAATGAGCACTGGATGGTGAGTGACAATACAGTGGTCATTTTCAACAGCAACAAAATAATTAACACAGTTTTGAATTCAAGTTTGAATTTTACAACAATTCTGATAGATTAACTGATGATATCCTTATAACAAAGTATATAAGTCCATATGTCTAGAAAAATCAAGAAAAGATGCATACATTTCAGAAACAATACCTAACATTCAGTCATATTGTTTCAAAAATTTATAACTGCTAAATAATTATTTAATAGATGCTAGCATTATCACATGCTTATAACCTACATAGAAATGTCATTTAAAATGCATTGGATAGCACTTATAAAGTCTTTGAATTATTTTACAAAATGCAAATGAAACCACTTTAATGTTATTTTTGGTATAATTATAATGTTAGAGGTCACAGTAGAAGTACACAGGCTGTAACATAAAGATGATCATAAAACATTATATCTGTTTGTAAATGCAATCATTAATTTTAACTGACCTACTTTCAAATTAGTCTCAAGGCTGAAGTATTATTATTATTATTTGGAAGTTCTACTTACATTCTCAGGGATCAAAGTAAAGCCTTCTTTTGCCAATATCTTCTTACTACTGTGTGATACCTGGATAAATGACTAAAGAAGATTATGTTTTGAAATACTTTTTCATACCTCTCAACTGTCCAGATTTGTGCAAAATTTCCAGATTTTTGCCTTAAAAGTTCAGTCTGTTCCTCATAAAAATTGTGTTTTTTTTGGATAATCTGAGGAATAAAATTAGTAAATGTCATACACTGAATTTCAGACTTCATATCCTTTAGAAATGCATTTTAATATTCTAGCAACTTTCTAAGTTTTCCTTTTCCAAAACTTTATTCCGTAAGCGCTTTCGTAAGGACTAGTATCCAAACTTTCTCAGACAAAGTTACACAAGCAATCAATGACTTATATACTTATACAATTAATAAATAAAACAATAAAGCAATTGTATAAAAAAGCCAATTGAATAATTAAACAACTCAATTCTTTTTCACCTATGGAAAAATATTTCCTTTTTATTTCCATATATAATTCATGATTTTGTTACTAAATACCTAGACACTAAATGAGTGACTTGAATTAATATAAAATACAAATGTATTAAGTAGAAAAAAATATATATATATATATATATATATATATATATATATATATATATATATATATATATATATAAATATTTGTGGTATAATTGAATAAATAAAATACCTGGGGCTATATTTTGTGTTAACCCCCCCACACACACACACACACACTCTACCTATCTAACTGTTTAAGTTTCAAAATGCATTTAATGGAAGCATATTCATTAAGGCCAGGGAGTGTGTGTGCAAAGGTTCTAATTTGCCACAACAATTCCTTTTCTTCTAATCTTGATGCTCATGGCCCTCCTCTTTTGTTATATAGTTCCTGGTGCACAATGGCAAACAGAAATGTGTGAATGGGGTTTTGCAATATGTGCCTAGCCAAAGCATTTGTGGTAGTACCTTTACTTATATGATATGTATGCTCGTATATGTGTTGGCGCACTGTCCTTTCTGTCTTTCCTATATAAAAGGATTGGCATTGTTGGCATATAGCAGCATAAGCAATGCCCTTTGACTCGCAATTAAATTTACCTAATATGTTGTATCCAACATCTCTAATGGTTATTTTAGTGCCCACATGAATATGCTGACACTGATGGCAGTGACCACATTTGTACATACCCATGTTCTTTTTTGTAATTCTACTTGGAAGTTCTAAGATGTCCTTTAAATTTTGGCCACGCAGATAAATAATGTGTGGCAATTTTTCAAACTTTTTGTTGATGTGTGTATCTTCTGCCAGCAGTGCCCAATTCTTATAGATAATATTTGAAACAATTTTTGCATCCTTTGAAAAAGTTGTGATAAGTGTGGGACCACCCATATCTAATATGCCTTTAGTATGGGAATTTGTTTGTACATAACTATTTCTATCACCATCCGACTCATGAATAAAATCATGATATCCATTAAACAGGATAGGTCTAAAATGTCCCATGTTTCTCTTGTTAACCACTTCTTGCCTTATTTTATCAAATAGTCTGGGTGGATAACCTCTACTACTGAGCATGGATCTAAGTAAACTACATTCTACTTGGAAATCATCCTCGAAAGGAATCATCCTTGATGCCCTGACCAATTGGCCTTTCATGACCGCCTAAAAGTATTGGAATATGTGGGTTTCCTATATATAGTTGTTCTAAATCTGTTATGGGCTCTATCTTTTGATATGTACACATCCAGATAGTTGATAGTTTCTGTTTCAAATTGAAAGGTGAAATCCAAAAAGTTAGTGAAACATTTAATCTCTTCTATGAAAATTGGAACTGTGGTATCACCGCCTTTCCAAATGAAAAACATGTCATCCTGGTACCTAGTATACCAGGCAGCATGTTGTTGTAACAAATCATTTTTAAATAAAAATTCATGTTCCCAATATATTAAAACACAATTGGCGAAGGTACCACCACAGGGTGCATCCATGGCAACACCTGTAGTTTGTTTATATGCTTGACCATCAAATAACATGAAATTGTTGTGGAGAACTAGTTGTAAGAGTATTTCCAAGACATGTATTTCATCATTATCCATGCCTTTGGCATACAAAAGATGCCTAACCCAATCTATGCCTTGATCTTGTGTGATAACAGTGTATAAATCTTTTATATCAACTGTTAAAAAATTGTAGTTGGCATTAAATTCTAATTTATTTATGCCTTCTAAGAATCCCCATGAATCTGGGCAAATATGTTCTTCCCCTTTTATGATTGGTTTTAGTTTTCCATCAATATATTTGGCACAAGCATATACAATAGAGCCTCGTCCGTCAACTATAGGTCTAAAAGGCAGATCAGAGACTTTCTTGTGTACTTTAGTACACCCAAAAATGACCGGTGTCTTTGGTGCTGCCATGGTTAAGTAGCGAAGTGTATCCAAATTGATACTACCTTCCAAAAACAGATCGTTAATATGGTTATAAATTTGCTTATATGCAGTATTAATTTCATTAGTACTAATCAACTCATAACAGTCTTCTTCCAAAACATCAAGCATCTTTTTAAATAATCATGCTCATGCATAAATATAAGCCCCCCTCCCTTATCGGGTATCATTATCTGAATTCTGTGTAACTTCAGGGACAGCAAAAAGTCCAGCTCATCTATAGTTATATTACTAGTAGTCTTAGAAGTGTTCCTGTGTATACCATCTTTCAAGTCCATTTCACAAACGCGTTCAAATAGTGCTATAGTAGAGTGTAGTGGTGGGTTGAACAAACTCAAAACTTTCAAATCATGTGTTAAGCAAGGTGTATTGCCCATTAACACTGTTAAATTAAGTTTCTGAGTGAAAATTTTCAAATCCAAAATGGCTTTTGCTAAATCAGCCCTTTTGTCGAGCACAAAAGAAAGCCCCCTAGATAAAAAATCAACAAAACACATATCCAACTGAAAATTGGTATAGTTAAAAACTTTAAAGTCATCTTGGGAGCTCAATGTAATCAAAGGGGGGTAGCAAGCGAGCCATGGGCTACCTCCTCTGGCGATTCTGCTTCTTCTGTTGCTGCCCCTGACGGCTGGAATTCTGTTGTGCCAGAGTAGCTTTCTGGCGAGCACCAGCCCTGGTGTTTGTCGTGGGCCATCACCATTTTTAATTCTCTCGCCCCACCTAACCTGTGGAGGTTGAGTGTTATTCGTCCTCGCAAACATTGTCAAAGGGGTGTGAATCATGGTTATCCTCATCAATGCCAATGAAATTAGATACTTGTGGAGGTAAAGGATAAGCATTGCCTTTTTCATAGGCATAGACATCTCTATTCAATTTTTTAGTTTTCACCTCAATGCTTCTCTTAATAGCCACATCAATAGATGAAAAAAATCGACCATAATCGAATTTATACCTGGGGAATTTTGTATCGGATGTAATATTTTTCTCCAGGATTTCTAGTTCACCTATAAGAGTAGCTACTTGTATGTCATAATGTTTTATGAGGATACCTAGGAATTCCATTACTTGTCTGTCGAATAAACTAATGAGCTCTAGATGGAAACTAGATTTGGACTAGATTTTGGAATAAGTCCGACAGGATACCTCCATTGACCAGGACCCTTATGTACTACCCTTTTATTGATGCATTGTTGCAGGTATCATGTAAGTAAAGGTACTATGACAAATGCTTTGGCTAGGCACATATTGCAGCACCCCACTCACAAATTTCTGTTTGCCATTGTGCATCAGGAACTATATAACAAAAGAGGAGGGCCATGGGCATTAAGGTTAGAAGAAAAGGAATTTTTGTGGAAAATTAAAACCTTTGCACACACATACACTGGCATTAATGAATATGCTTCCATTAAATGCATTTTGAAACTTAAACAGTTAGATAGGTAGAGTGTGTTTGTGTTTAACACAAAATATAGCCCCGGGCATTTTATTTATTCAATTATACCACAAATATATATATATATATATATATATATATATATATATATATATATTTTTTTTTTTTTCTACTTAATGCATTTGTATTTTATATTAATTCAAGTCACCAATTGAGTGTCTAGGTATTTAATAACAAAATCATGAATTATATACAGAAATACAAAGTAAATAGTTTTCTATAGGAGAAAAGGAATTGAGTTGTTTATTTAATTATTCAATTGGCTTTTTTATATAATTGCTTTATTGTTTTATTTATTAATTGTATAAGTATATAAGTCATTGATTGCTTGTGTAACATTGTCCGAGGAAGTCTGTATACTAGTCCTTACAAAAGCACTTATGGAATAAAGTTTTGGAAAAGGAGAACATCTGCAAGTTTTGCTGTCTTTTTGTGTTCATGAGTACCAGTTGGTTGTGTTGTTTTTAACTTTCTAAGTTTATAAGAGCAATCTGTCCCTATTTTGGGGCATTTGTACCTCCATTATGTCAGGTTTTGTCCAGATTTCTTGGGCTACAAGGTTGAGAAGTATGACTATTGTCCATTTTCCCAAGCCCAGTATGCTGCAAGCCAACATCCTATTCCTATCATACTGTCACAGGACACTAAATACAAGCTATGCATGAAGTTCATGTGTGGGCACTACTTATACATTTAAATGTGGGAGCACAATGGGGGCGGAGCCTAATGGCTAACTGAGAGCAGCTTGATTTTGAGCTCTTCACACTCATACTAGAAAATACAGGAAAAACTAAATATATTTAAAAAATTTAGGGTAAATATCGAAGATGAAGTAATTTATAACAAAACTACTAATTTTGAAGAAAGAATTCTGAAATTTTCCTGTCAGATACTACAGAGGACATTCCAAACTGTTTGAAGATGAGTAACTCCAAGAATTCACACTCAGACTCTATTATAAAAAAAGAGATGCAACAGATATCTGCTACTTTACTGGACTTATCGCTAAAAATGGACAGATTTACTGAAAATCTAGAAAGTCTTAAAGATAACTGCCAAAAACAAACAGAAGTTTTTAAAGAAATCTTACAACAGCAACAAATAAAAATATCAGACATTGAGACTTCCTTAAGTGATGTTGATGGGAGGTTAAAAGAAAGTGAACTACATACTCAATTTCTGCTACAACAGAACACTTGGTTAATAAATAAAGTTGATGATATAGAGAATAGAGAAAGAAGGACAAACATAAGGATTTTTGGTCTTCCAGAGAAATCCGAAGGTGAAGACATTATCTCATTCTTGAACTCTTGGTTTCCTGAAGTTCTCGTACTAAAAGAAGGCTTATCTTATGGGATAAAGAGGGCACACAGAGCTATCGGTAAGCCACTTTCTATTTCTTCTAAATCAGCTCCAAGATCCATAGTAGTTAAATTTCTTTCTTTTATGGATAAAGAGCTTATACTGAGATCTGCATGGAGGAAAAGTCCTGTTATGTATAAACAGTCATTATTAAGATTTGATAATGACTATTCAACAAGAGTTCTGGATATAAGGAAGAAAACATGGCCATTAGTAAAACTTTTAAAACAACATAAAATCAAAGCTCAGCTCTCTTGTCCAGCCAAAATAAGAATCCAATATAACAATGACATGAGAACATTCAACAGCATAGAGGAAGCCACATCTTTCATAAAGAATAATAACATAATTCCACTACCTGAAGAAATGGACTGGTTAAATTCATCTTCTTTAAAAAGGGCTCCAGGAAAAAATATTTGGTCGCAGGCAAGAGAAAAAAAGAAACAAAAGACTGACAAAAAGAACTCTGATGATACTATTTCTCTCAAAGTATCAACTAAGGTATGATTATAATATATTAAAACTAAACTCTTTAATACACTAGTATAAAGCAGTTCTTTTTTTCTTTTTTCTTTTCTTACTTAATTGTTTAGTTTAATATAATACCTAAATGTTAGTGCTAATTAATAACTTATTAAAGCCCTGAAGTATATACTTATTATCTTACTTATTCTCTAAATACTTATTATCTTACTTATTCTCTAAATACTTATTCTCTAAATGCTTGAAAAAAATAACCAATTAAGTATACTAGACATTCTTATTATTTTGTCACTAAGCTTTTAATATAAACTGCCCTTTTAAATGGTTTTCTCTATACGACTACTCAGTTGATAAATTAAGGCACTTTCAATGCCTGAATAAATATTATTATTTTTAGTAATCACATTTATGTTATTTTAAAGTACACATTCAAAATTCATTGATTTATTTTGATGTAGAGTACTGTGATAAAAATGTTATACAATAGAATCACTCATGAACATTTTAGATGTATTTAGTATATTACTGTATTATTTGAAAGTAAAAAAACATCCACGAGCCTTCTGCTCAGTTATTTTTAGTTTCCTTATCTAAAAAGTTGTTTACCGCTTCATACATAGCACGTGACATATTTAACTGTACATAGATGTAATTTAAGTTACTGGCCAGAAGACAGCGTATAAATACACACTATTGCAGAGTTTTCCTTTTTAACACTGCTGTCACTTTTCTATACAAGTGTTTGGTTACTAGAATAGTGCAAAATAATAATTTATTTAAAAGTGTACATTCAAAATTCATTGATTTAATTTGATGTTGAGTACTGTGATAAAAATGTTATACAATAGAATCACTCATGAACATTTTAGATGTATTCAGTATATTACTGTATTATTTGAAAGTAAAAAACATCCATGAGCCTTCTGCTCAGTTATTTTTAGTTTCCTTATCTAAAAAGTTGTTCACCACTTCACGCATAGCACGTGAAATATTTAACTGTGCATAGATGTAATTTAAGTTACTGGCCAGAAGACAGCGTATAAATACACACTATCACAGAGTTTTCTTCTTTAACACTGCTGTTTCTTCTCTATACAAGTATTTGGTTACTAGAACAGTGCAAAATAACAATTTATTCAAAAGTGCACATTCAAAATTCATTGATTTAGTTTGATGTAGAGTATTGTGATAAAAATGTTATACAATACAATCACTCATGAACATTTTAGATGTAACCAGTATATTACTGTATTATTTGAAAAAAAAAAAAACATCCACAAGCCTTCTGCTCAGTTATTTTTAGTTTCCTTATCTAAAAAGTTGTTCACCGCTTCATACATAGCACACAATATATTTAACAGTACATAGATGTAATTTAAGTTACTGGCCAGAAGATGGCGTGTAAATACACACTGTTGCAGAGTTTTCTTCTCTAACACTGCTGTTTCTTCCCTATACAAGTGTTTAGTTACCAGAATAGTGCGCTATCATTGCCTGAATGGATATTGTTGTTCTTGGTAAATGCTTTTGTGTAGCTTAGAGGTACACATTTACAATTTGTTAATTTGAATTAATGTGGAGTATATTGATGAAAATATTGTGGAATGGAACCACTCGTGAACATTTTGGGAAGCATCTAGAACATTAGAGTGTTATCTGAAGGTGGACAGTATTCATAAGCCTTCTGCTCGGCTTTTTCAGTTTTTTTGTCTGAAAAGTTGTTCACCGTCCACATTCATAAGCACACGATATATTCTAGTGTGTTTAGATGCAATTTAAGTCACTGATCACAAAATAGAGTGTAAACTCGCACTATCGCAGAGTTTTTTCCTTAACACCGCTGTTTTGATTACAGTAAAGGAAGCGTTTGCTTCAATTATTCTCACACTTCATATATTCTTTCGTATTTTATTAAAAATTTATGGTTTATTATCAATCTCAGTTAATATCTCATGCAAGTATAGCGTTAGATCTGCTTTGAAGACAACGCTATTATAACAAGAAAGATAGTGAATCATTTAAATACTGTTGTGTCTTAATGGGTGAATGTCTGGTAAAAGTATAATACATGCGCTCTGTGAACACATCTAACCGACACTGGGTTAGATGAGTTTCTTATAGTTGTTAAGTTGTATAGAAATGAAAGAAGAGAGAAGGAAAAGGGAAGGTGAAGATCCTGAGTGTCAGCTTACTGGGAATTATACTTTCATTTATCTAAAGATTGCTTAATCATACTTGTTATTGTACAAAAGAAGTACTATACGTAAAATGTTTATTATAAATGATTAGTTATGGGACAAGAGTGCTATTGCACCATTATCAAGGCAGATTTCCTTTGCAAGTATAATTCTAATTTTGACCTTTCTCTTTTCTGTTTTATAGTTTTAACATATAAGTTGAGACCCTTTACTAGTTACCAGACGTTCACTACATTTGAGATAAGCAGAAGTCAATATTCTGATATGTGTGATCTTTAAATTGAACTTAATAGAGAAAATCTTATGAATAATAACTTACTAATAACAGAACTATAAAAGATCACATACAAGTAATTTAGGAGTGAAATGTTTTACACATTGTATTAATTTTAGATTGTGGCACTATCAGAGCTATAAAACTGACATTGACTGAAGAATGAGAAAATGCTTTAATGTAAAGCACTATAAATATTGCTTTAATTCTAACTGTTATTATATTAAATCTTATAAATGAATATTATTGTCTGTAAAGACTTTAATTGGTTTTGATAAAGTGGTTAGCTATATGTCAATTAACTTCACTATGCTGATGTAATACCTTATATAGATCTAAAAATATGTAAAAAAATCTCTTTTATTTTAAACAGTATCTATCTATCATACTCACTCTACTTTTTATTATTAATAATGTTAAATATCACTAATGACAATTAATGATATGACATTTGCTAATATATTATTTACAATTTGTAATTTGCAAAAATGTTATAATAATGAAAAATGAACATCTAATATATTGTTAAAGTAATTAACAAATGTCTTATTTAAAATTGTTTGCAATTTGAAATAATATCTCATTTTAGAATCTAATTAGTAATGAACAAAACTTCACAGACTAGGTATATATGTTATTTACATAATAAGTGTATCTTGTTCTCTGGTTTTAGTTTTCATTTTTTTGAGGAGCTCAATTTAAAGCAACATTTCCTCATTAATGCAACTATTATTATTGAGGGTAAATCTGTTTGAACTTTTAAGTCCAAACAGATTTGAGGTGCTAGACACTTCATGTTTGGGATTTAGAATGGTAAAATCATTAATTGTTTATTCAATTTATGTTAACGCAATGTTTTTCAGCTTTTTCTTTTTTCAGTGGTCCAATTTGAAACTTTTTTAAGCATAAATAGAAATAAATATATTCATTTCAAAATAACTTTTAAAAGAGAGGATAAATCTAATACTCAAAACACATTAACTTCCAAGGTAAAACAAAATTTCAAGAACAAACAATCCAAAAGTACAAATAAGTACTTAAAAAAATGACAGACACAATGTTATTATCCATAAATATTAATGGTTTAAATAATTCTATAAAAAGGTTGAATTTTCTAAGATATTTGAAATTACAAAAAGCACAAATCATATTTATACAAGAATCTCATTTTAAAACAGATGATAATTTCACATGGAAACCTAGTGACTATCTAATTCTTTCTCACTCCCTTTACAAAAAAAAAAAGAGGAGTTATAATTTTATGGAAAAAAAGTGTAGTTATTCCTCAGATCATTTACAAACATGAAGATAAAGAAGGGTTAATATCAATTGTAATAATAAAATATCAAAATAGAATTTGGACTTTAATAAATATTTACTGGATTCCTGGAATAGGATTGTCTACGGTTAAAAAACACTTAGAATTAATTAACAAAGTAAATAAAGGTATGATAATAATGGGGGGAGATTTCAATTGTATTTTAGATAACTCTGAAACAACTAATAAAAGAAAGTTATGTCTCACACCCGTAAGTAAATATTTCAAGAGATGGTTAGAAAGCTTAAATCTAATAGATACATTTCATTTTAAAGATTCTAACTCATTAAGTTACACACATAGCGATTATCGCTTTAATACTAAAACAAGAATAGATAAAATATTGGTGGTCTCTGATTTAAACAGTAGGATAACAAAATTTTCTATTATCCCATGTCCCCTTTCAGACCATAATGCCTTAATTCTTAAACTACAAATTGATTTCAAAAGATTAAACACTATAATTAGAATACCAGCTTACATCCTTAAATTAAAAGAGTTTAAACCTTGGCTAGATTCAGAAATCAAATATTTCTTAGAAACAAATCCTATTAACGATACAAATAATATAATAACTTGGGATACACTCAAGGCTTTTTTGTATGGTAAGATTATAGGATGGTTTAAAAATAAAACAAAGGAATAGGAATCTGAATTGCAGAACATACAAAAACGAATAACAGAAATAAATACAAGTTCTTATGATGTAATAGATTCTCAGGAAAAAAAAAGAAATTATAGATTTAAATAATAAATACAATGAATTCCTCACTCATAAAACAAATCTAGCTTTGGAAAAACTAAAATTTGCTTCAATGTCAACTTCTCCAAAACACTTACATAATCTAGCAACGAGAATTAAAAAGCAGAACTTAGAAAATAACATCATAAATATAATACATGAAGGAAAAGGGAAAAAAAGGTATCTGATGTGAATGATATTCTTGAAGCTTTTAAGTTCTATTATGCTAAGCATTATGGAAATAATGATAATAATATTTTATTTTCAGATCAGAAATTTAATAGTTCCTTAATAAAAAAACTACCTGATCAATTAAAAGTAGAAATGGACAAGCATATCTCCATAAAAGAAATAAAAGATAGAATTAAAGTAAGTAAAAACAACAAATCACCAGGAATGGATGGAATAATAATGGAATTATATAATTTTTTTCCAAATTCAGCAATTTCTCTACTTCATAACATGCTAAATGATATTCAAACTCAAATGATTACCCCACCATCCTGGAAATATTCACTAGTTACCCCTATAAAAAAAGATAAAAGCGATCCATCCCATTGTAGTTCATAGAGACCTATCTTCCTGCTTAATAATGATTATAAAATTTTTATGTCTATCTTAGTAAATAGAATTAAGAAATCCCTGACTAAAGTTATAAATGAAGACCAAACAGGCTTTATATTTGGAAGACACACATATGACAGTATTCAGAGAATTTTAATCATTATAGAAGCTTTGAACAGAGACAATTCAGAAGCTCTTATAATCACATTAGATATAGAGAAAGCATTTGATTCGGTAAAATGGAAGTATCTATTTAAAATTTTGGAACTTTTTGAATTCCCATTAAACTTTATAAATTTAACAAAGAATATATATAAAGACAACCTGGCTTATGTAAAATTAGGCCCATTTACCTCGGAAGCTTTCAAAATAACTAAAGGCTCTAAGCAAGGTTGCCCTATGTCTCCCATCCTGTTTGCCCTGGCAAAAGAATTATTTGCGTCTGCAATACGAAGTGATCTAAAAATAGAAGGAATTAACTTTTACAATAAATTTTATTCTAAAATCATGTTATTTGCTGACAATATATTGCTGACTAAGACCGAATGAAGAGTCCATGCAAGAATTAGAGAAACAAGTAAAAGATTTTTTTTCCATTTCAGGTCTTTGTTTCAATAAATCCAAATCAAAACATATACTTCTAAATAAAATAGATGACTCGCATCTGAATAAATATCAAATAATTGGAGAAAAGGTTTCTTCACTAGAATATCTAGGAATTCTTATATCTGAGAACATAGATACTACCATGACCTTAAATTATAATAAAATCCAAATTTTAATTCAAAAACAAGTTAATCGCTGGAATAAATTAATGTTAAACTTAGAAGACATGTTACAGTTAATAAAAATGATATTACTACCACAAATAAACTATATAGCATTAGCAATCCCTATTTTACCAGATAAAAAAGTTATAAAGACAATACAGAAACTTTTAATGGATTTTCTTTGGTATCCAAAAAAGAATAGAATTGCATTCTCACATCATATTAGACCCTGGGACTTGGGAGGAATTAAATTTCCAGACATAGAAACGTATATTAAAGCTTCCATCATTAAACTTATACTAAATTGGGTAAATCCAAATTATTCATCCGCATGGAAAATTTTACATTTAACTTTCTTCTTAAATGAAAACAAAATATTAAAAAATATGGATTTGGAGAATTATAACAACATATTTTGGCATGTTCTATGTCATAAATTAGTGGGCTTTGTTGTTTTATTTTGTAAGTTATCATATCTGAATAATATTTATAATCTATTTAGAAAATTTATAATTACAAATCCAGATATAAAATTATGGTTCAATCTCTTAATACCATTTAAAACATCAAAGAATTTTAAAGAAAAAATCCAAGAAAAAATACTCATTAATTGGGAATCCAAAAACTTTATTTACTGGTTTCAATGCTTAAATAATCACAGTACTTTAACCACCCAACAAGTAATAAATGAGTTTAGTATATCTGAAATAGACAGAACAGAACTTCAAAAAATACTACAATATGCAAGTGATTTATGTAGAATTATTAATGGTTCAAGCTTTAATACTATACCTAAGTTCATAAAATATATGCAAGAATCGATTTATGGAAATCATAATAAGCTAATTTCTGTATCTAAATTATACAAAATTTTAATAGTGTATAAAATCAAAATAGGTCAAAATGTTGTGAACATTTTAACAAAGGACTTGACAATAAATCTATCATCTGAAGGTATAAATGACCTTTTGTTGTCAGTTAAGCTAACATCAAACTTCCAGATATGGAAAATCTTCACATGGAATTTTTTACATAGAGCCTTTTATACACCATATAAAATAGCCAAATTTGACCCTACCCAAAAGCACACATGCTGGAGATGCACTGTAAACTGTAAGGCAGATTGGATACATACATTTTATGATTGCATTAAAAAATTCTGGGAAGATATTAATAGATTTCTTCAAGCCATTTATAATGATAAATTTATTCTAACAAAATCTTTAATTTTTTTGAATGTAGACGACTCAGTAACTATGAGTAAAAGTTATCAATATCTTTTATGGTCTATTCTGGCTGTAGCCAGAAAATGTATAACAAGAAAATGGAAATCCACTGTTCTTCCAAGTTATGAAGACTTCATATCTCTATTAAAGGAATCTGCACAGAAAGAAATAAAAGTCAAAGAAGAAAGAATTTTTCCCAGACGTTGGACAGACAATCCTTGGAATAAAATCTTAATACTTATAGACACACTACAAAAGGACAGAATTTCTTCTACATGAAATTGAAATGTCATAAACTAAGATGAACTTATGTGAATTTATGCCAGTAAAGGTTATACTAGTTCTATGAGATTATTCCTCTTTATAACCTTATTGGTTAATCCTTTTCATTGGACCACCTGTAAATATTGTACATATTGTTATAGTTATTAACTATTTTCTTTTATTTTGAATTGTAATTTAAAATTCACTGTATCATAACTTGTCTACAAACAAAAAAAATAAAAATTATTTAGCAAAAAAAAATGTGGGAGCACAACACCCTCATACCCACTCTGTAAATATATGACTTCCAAGGAATCACCAAATGGGAGACAAAGAATAACAAACAGTATATTGATTTTTTTCTGAGTTTATGTAAACTTAGATGTGGTATATTTGGAGATCTGAGGTGTGACATTAAATTACAGATACTAGAGAAAGGATAGCTGTACAGATCTCTTTAAGAAAAAACAATATTTTAGTTGTCACACTGGTCAAATAGCAGAATGGGGCTCTGAAGTAAGAAAAAAATGCAGAGTATCTTGGCTCTGTAATTGACCAGTATCTGAAATATCATTTTGTGATTTGTCCAGGAAGTATTGACCAGGACATTGTCATTTGATAGAATGAAACAGGGAGTGTTAGACTTCTCTAGGGCCTCCATAATATGTGGCATATTCCTTAATGTATAATTCTGTTTGAACAGCTTCCACAGATATGTCACTGATTGGATGTTCATGTTTCTAGACATTTCACTGGAATATTTGAATCCTAGACTATTCTTCCGCTTTAAAACCAAAAACAACAGCTGGATGCTGAGAGTTCACCAGCAGGTTAATACTATAACTGTATATCCAATTATTAAATCAGCTTTTGTCTGTTCTCTTGTAGAATTAGTTTTGGTTGCGTCCCAGCATTTCTCATCAGAATTTATGCATGACAAATGCTAGTAACAAAAGGAAGTATGGCTACTTTTGGTTTGCAGTATAAGGGAGTAAACTTACAAACATATACAGGAAAAGATGCATTGCTATCATGGTCAAGTTTTTTTGTTTTAATTAGGAATTCATATATTCTGTAACTGCAACTTTTTTTTATAATCAAACAAATGGCAGTCAATTGTTAGCGAAATTTCTGAAAAATGTGAGAAAGCATAATTTTAGGAAAAGACATGAATACATTCCCATTGTGGTACAATTAATTTTATCTTTGATAAAAAGTATCATTTGTGGGTACAAGTGGCAAGTTACTAAAAAAGATATTGTTAAAGATGTATAAAGCATACGCAATAATGAAAATGATGACTGATAAATAATGCAAAGGAGAAATTATCATATTTTTAATCCAAATGTGTTCAAAGCACCAGTGATGCAAAAGAGAAAAAAAAAGACTGCTTTCTTATTTTGCTAAACCAATGCAGACTCATTTCTACAAAAAAGGTAATGAATGGTGGAATGCTAGGCTGATGCCATTGCCAGCGAATGCAATGTGGATCTCTTCCACTAAATGTGACTGTTAGAATGTACCATTGCTTCCAGTGTGACATCAGCTGCAGGATGCCACTCAATGATGTCAAAATGGCTACCATCAAAATTGTTTGAATCCCACCACTGCCATCTAAGGGTAAAGTATGAGCCAGAGAAAGTACACACAAGTTTGTTTCAGAATCTAATGAAAAAAGTACAACATGACCTGAAGATCATAAGGAGGATATACACTACTGTCTTCCAACTGCTATACCCAGACTGAACTTCACTCTGGATAGATATATATATATATATATATATATATATATATATATATATATATATATACAGAGCTGACCCTCCAGCCAATCGTGTACAGAGTCCCTGTCTCACCCCTTTTTCTGTAAACCAGATTCCTTCCATTTCCCTTTTAACCATGGTAACTACTTCTCACACAAAGTATTATTTTTACAGATATGTGCACATGCATACAATTCCCTCAGAAGGCTGGCAGAATTCTAAAAACCACATCACTACAGACATTACAGAGTGGGGGTCTTCACCCCCCAACGTGGAAGTCTGTGCCCCTCACACACACTCTAACCAAATATACCAAATACAAGATCACACTACAGTGGGGAAAGTGGCAAACTAACAAGGATGGCCAACTGATTTCTTTCCCAGGGAAAGAATTCACTGATGTGGCCATTCGCTGTTGTGAGAGTTCGCATTTCAAGGGTCGATGAAGAGGCATTTGATGGAACGCCTCTTCGAGGTCGTAATATAGACCCAATACATTACATGCCAAAAGAACATATAAGACATCTATTAGAGGAATAAGTGGGATAACGTTCCAATAATACTGGAGCAACTTTAGAAAGAATGAATGACAGACTAACATAGCTATAACTATCATGTCATAATTTTATGACAATAATATCTCAAAACAGCACAATAATTCATTAAGAGAATTCAAAACATGAATAAAAGATGTTAAAGTAACTTGTATATTTAGAAATCATAGCTTAAAGTTATAAATATCACTTCATAACTTACTGAGTGCAATATCCCAAAAACAATAATTCCTAACAGAAACAGTTGGTGAATATGATGATTATTCTATTTCATATACTTTATTTCAAGGGGTTTAGTCTTCTAAACCTTTGCATATCACAATTTTCCATATACAATGGTATTCTATGTTCTTTTTTCTGAACCATACAACTGATTATTAAATATTAAGGTATGTTTTAATTAGATTTAATTTGAAATGAAAATGATAAAGTAATCATTTAAAAGAAATTAATAAGCTAGCATATGAAGTATATAGCAAGGCAGGCATTTATAAATGGAGAAAGTCTTTGCATTAACTATTAACTAATTTCAAACAAGAGCAAGAAATGAATTGAGAATTACATGCATGTTTTATATATGAAAGACAGTAATTTAGAATAAATGGTTGTGTCTATAAGCTGCTAACTTGTATATTGCTTTAAAAGTGATTATCTCAGTGTGTACTTGCAAACCATTAACCAAAAAAGTTTTCTCAGATTGACTATGAAAAGAAGTGCTTGTGATAAAGGATTACCTGCTGATTAAGCAAATCAAGTAAGTTATGTTCCAATTTTGAAAATGATTCTCCTTGAATACATTTTTTTAGTAGAGATAAATACAACTACCACCTTAAATAGATTTATTTAGTGCATTGATGCAACAATACACACTTGTAAGCTCTGCAAGATCTATTTCTATGCCAGACTAAAGGGTTTCAGTAATGAAGCATTTCTGTAATAGAGCATTATCTTGTATCCATAACTGATTCAATTTCTCTCATGCTCTTTCAGATATGACTAAACACTGCAATATATGTTGCCCACATAAGCACAAATAGAGTCCATTTGCAAGGCATGTTTGAAATGGAAAGCTATGTCAATGCACTGCATTTTATGATCTTATTCATAATCTCAGCAAATATAATTTATAGACAATGTATCTTCTGAAACACTTCATCATAAAGAAATGTTTAAAAGGAATATCTTTATGAAACAAAATGGTATGATTCCTAAGAAAGATGCTGCAGAGGAGGAGAATTCAGGAAGCAAACTCTACCGGGCAAGATTGTGGTAATCCTTTCCTTAGACCTGAACAAAGATTAAGAAAGGTTAAGTGACAGAAACAGAGGCATGCAAAAACCATAGCAAACCAGAGATTCTCCCAGAATATCCTCAATGAAATGTTTTCTTTCCTACAAAATCCAAATGAGCAAAAGTTTTTCAGTGTCTTATAAAACAGAACAAAAAACACATGGAGACATGCAACTGTGCAAAAAGAAATTAGCCTATAATCTTCCTCTAAGGAATGACAGCCTGCTGGCATGCATAACATTACCTGGAAAATGGAAAGAGAGACGTCAAAAGTAGAAATGAGAAAATGTATTATCAGGACCTTCTTCATGTTAGAAAAAGTCAAACGTATGTGAATACAATGCCAACAGCTGTAATATGACTTAGAATTAAATGCTTATATTCTTATGTGTCTTGGTGTGGTGGCTTTCAGGGCTTACTATACTTGATAAGAAAGTTCAATTCACTCTTAAAATGACTGGCCTACTCAAACTAACATATTGCATTGTATTATTTCAGAAGTGCATCATCTAAACTGTCATTCTTTATGGCCTTGCTAGTTCTGTAGAAGTACATATAAAAAATAGACATGCATGAAATATCAAGCAAATAAAACATGACAAGATAAATGATACTTTGGGATATTTAATGCAGTTGTATGCAACAGGGGTATATAAGTCATACAGTTAATAAACAAATATTACTGAGCAAAGGTGTATCTAACTAAGAAATATGAGCATATAGCATGGGAAGTAAATCAAAGCAATAGTATTTTGTCATTAACTAGTGTACATTATGAACATGCAAGATCAGAAAGAAGAAAGTGGATCACAATGCTTAATAATTATGTAAATACAACACATTTAACTAGAAACATGGCAGGACAATGTGAGTGAAATGTGCAAGTCACTATCCACAAATTCAGACCATTTTTAATATATGCCAGAAAAGATAAACAACTACTTTCAACGTGGGAGCAACATGCAGCTTGAAACTTATAAATGCAGTATGCTTATCAATAATAAAATTAATAATTCCACAATATACCATAAAAGACTAAAACAAAAGGGTAAAAATGTGTGTTCAATAATGCCTATCATATTCACTGTATACTTACCTCACCACTGTTCGCTATGTCCACCTTTTTCATTCACCTAGGAGAGTATGAGCTGTAAGCTAACTAAAGTTGGTACTAACTAAGTCTTTCTTAGAAACTACTACAGAGTTTGAACTTGATTTGCAAGCTCGCTACTGTATGAACATGTCTCTACCTTATATATACTTGTCTCTATTTCTTTGTAAATAAATGTCAATTATATGATTACTAAGCTGCTATGTAAAAATTTTTCATTCTAGTCTTAAAAATGTACTGTACCTGTTGTTACTATTATCTGTAGTGGAACTTTTCTCCCCAGCCCTCTGCTGAAAATGGACATATATGCAGTTGGACTAGCCTGGTCAACAAATGTAAAATAAATAAATAAAATTTAAAAAAATAACATAAAGTAGATGATCAGGAAGTGGGTGAAGCAAGCCACAAGCAAAGTAAAATATTATACTTGACAGACATATTGAATATATGTGATTTATAAAGGAAATGAAGTGAAACTAACATGACTGATCTGTAATTGATCAAATAGACAACTTAGATTAACTCAAAGCAGCAAATGACCAGATGGGCAAAAGCATATGTAAATGCAATAGGTGCTACAAAAAAAACTTATATCAGGCAATGTTGTCTTTGCAGGGAAAACCAATTACATAGAGGTTGAGCTCACATGCATAGGAAAACTTTATACTGTATAGAAGGGTAAATCATCTTGTAAAGGTATATGACACACAGTTTCCAAGACAATATAATTAGTATTATAGAGACAGATAAAAAAAGCCCAAATGAGACGGAAAGTTTTTATATTCAAAAGGGAAGTGAATTCTTAATACATATAATGCATAGAAAGCAGATAATAAAGCAATGAATGAAAGGCAGTATTTATACTGTAAGTAAAGATGAGAAAAATAACAAGCTGGATATAAATGTAAAATTGTAAAACAATAACAGAGATTTTAAAATGCTTATTCGCTATGGTGCTTCAGTTTGCACACTTCTGGAGGACATTTGTAGAAACACAAGGCAACATTCTATCCTCTGTTGAGCAAATACTAGCATTTGCCTACAACTGCCTACGACTGTTACCACTAAGTAGCTGCTTATCATCAGGTTGATATGTGCACTGTTCCAGATAACAAATTAAATATCTAAAGCTACATGACTACGTTGTTTGAAAATATAAAAAAAAAAACATGTACAGTGTAAATAAAAAGTGAGAAGACATTACAGCAGCTATGGTGTTTAGTAGAAGAGTATAAGGAATTGTTTAAAATGCCAGGCAAAACAAAAAGGACATTAGGTACACTTGCACAAAAGTTGAATGCCTACAGTTTTCAGGGTTTAAATGAAACCTGTTCCATTAGTAGTATTTTAAAACTGAAAAGCTTGCAAAGATGAAGTATTAATGTGCAAACAGCTAATTTTTAACATGAGATCAACTGTATTTTTAAGTCAGTTTTAGATAGACCTATTTATATGATTAGTATTTTTTCTATATGCTTGGGTGCTTTCCTATAGAGCATCATTGTTAATTGTAAGGTCTGTAGTGTTTAATTTTCGCCTCGTCTTATTTGTCTGTGACACTTTAGCATTAGTGAGTTGCCTTTTAATATTGTGGTGCCTTTAAGAAGTTAAGGCAAATGCGACAAAGTATCCTAATTGGTTATCCAGGATCACCTGCTGTTATAAAATGCAGATTTGAATGTTTTAATTTGTTTCTGATGAAGTTTGCCTGTCTGGCAAATGAAAAGCACTTTAAACAAATTATACTTGTACCAATAAATTCTTGGTTTTACTTCGACAGCTAGCCGTGGCAGTATTCTTTATTTTTCACACTTGCACATAAGACATAAAATCACGCAACTGCATTTGCCTGCCAGTGCAGAGGGCAAAGGTTTTGAGTTGTATATGAGGTGTATATGATGACCAGGATAAACAGTTTTACTCATTTTACTTCATTTACCAGTCAGTTCTTCATGACTCCTGGGTTAACCTTAAATGGGGAACTTATGTCCTGAGGGCTTACTAAATCAAAAAAAGTATACATTAAAATATTATTGCCAAAGAGCTAAATAGCATTTTAAGCTACAAATTTGAAGAATGAGCTGAGAAACACAACACAATAAAGAGTACTGGTCATTTCCACTACTTTATTTGTATTTATTTATTTGTTGACTGGAAGCTGAGTTGATCCTTCTCAGATCCTTTTTTGTTAGGACATGGGGGCCATGTTGGCAGTGGTAAATATAGTATATCTATGAGCTGCTTAAGGTAGTTCATCAACCAGTATTTTTTAGGAGGTAAAATGAAACAAGTTTACTGAGACTAAGCTGACAAACAGTTGAACATCCAAATTCCACAAAGTGAGTGTAGGTCAGAGTTAAATCCCAGACCCTGGAAATAAAAGGCAGTGAACTTACAACTCAGCCACCATGTAAACTGCAGAGGCAATTCCCCAACATTAAACCCAGTAGTAAAATAGTGTGTCTTGGCATGATGTGGATGATAATGTTGTAATGAAAGACATGTCATACCAGCTGTAAACATATCTTAAATTAACTTAGATGAACAATAATGTTCCCCAGACTATTTCAAAGGGCTTTCATTAGAAAGAGGTGTAGTATTCTTTGCACTAAGATTCAGCTGATGAGAGAGAGAAATTACTTACTTTTGTTGTTAATATGGCTGTTAATATTTTTGCCACATAATACATTGTTATTCAAGATATCAGCAATGCAAAAGAAAAGACAAATGCAAGTTGATCAAAGAAAATGTATGTATTTATGCTCTCCTAGAATGTGGTACCATATGGAAGGTGGTTATTATTTCTCTGCCAGAGACTTGATTATAGTCAAAGGCAAGAGATTTCCCCCCCTGATAAAATCACATCTACTCAAGCATGGTTCCATTGGCTGTGTAGTACTCCTATGATTCCTGGGTGAACAACTACTTAGTTCTGATATGCAATATCAGTTTGAGCCATATGATACCCCCGACATGCACTTTTCTACAGGTTGCTATTGATTCTCTGTCTGATCAGATTAGCTAGTTATTCCTAATCAGAATGTTGAGGTCTGGAAACTTCTGACAGATTAGAGTCAGGTGGCCTTTTCCTATGAATTTACCTATGCTTCAGGATTAGACTGACTGCATATCTCAGCATATTGGAGAACTAAATGACACCTAGATATCTAGCCATGTTGACAGAAGGACTGCATTATTACCTCATTCTTGGCATCTGAGAATACAGGTTTATCTGTGCCAGATTTCTTGAGAGACATATCCCTGTATGGGAGTAAAAACATACAGATAAATATATGTATCAGAAAAAAAGAAGCAATGGCTGGCAAGAGAACAAATATGCATTTTTGCAGAAATCCTTAAAAAATAACTAACTGAGCTAAATGAATACTCACATGTAATACATAACTATAAATCACTCCCACCCAACAAACAACACAAAGAGAAACCTGGTTAAGGATGAGCAATGGTTTACCTCTGGAAATGATAGCAACATTAACATTGACTCAAGTGTATGAAATGAAAATGTTAGTATTTGGGATAGTATTTGTTTGGGATAGTATTTGTTTATGTCAGGCATATACAACAGAAAAGTTTTGGTCTAAAATGTGACCTTCACATTATTACTAATATTATAAAAATGTTCTCATGTGTTGATATCCTCAGGGAAATGTAGCTCTAAAGGTATTGTAGCATTACATGAGGATCCATCATATAACAATAGCTATACCTTCTATACGAACACAAATGGATAAACGGCAGACATCATGCAATGCTGTCCAAAATTTAGCCATTGCAACTGTTTATCTATTAATTGTAAAGAAACATCACATACCTTACTTGACTTGTATTAAAGCTTGTCAAAAGAATACAATTGCAGCAGTCAAACAGTAGTATCTTATGTTGGAGATTCCAAACAGCCTTTCTTACCGTGATATAAGTGTCTTAGCCACAGGTTGTGCAGATTAACCCCTCCAGACACAGTAAATATGTAAATCAGGTGTCAACTCATAATTCATGAATCACTCAATCTGCTTGATGTGATGTGTAGGTAAACATGGTGTGAAGACATACACAATGCCATGCACATGCCCTAGCACTACAAAACTGTGCATTGAGAAGTGGGGCTTTCTAAGGGCTCGCAAGCATGACTCATTAGCAGCAGTATATAAATAACTAAGTCTTTAACACTCCTGCCACTTTGATGGACACTTATAAAGGGTGTGTCAGGGAGATTACACCTATAAAAGAAATCTGATTTTACATTATTTTACTTAAGAGATAAAACATTATAACAAATTTCAAAATTAATAGGCAAATGTGTACAAAGGGTATGTAAGTTATGTGAAGTACATGAACATGAAACATACAAAGAATACATATCTAAAGATAGGTAAATCATAATGCCATCAATTTTCAAAATAGTCAAAACACAGTTATTGCTAACAAATGAAATGGAGGAACACAGTCTTCTATTGCATACATTTGTCCTTACTGTGACATTATTTCTTAGTTTAACTGTTGCAAATATCACTAGCTTGCAGACATCAACTGTGAAATTATAAAGATCATCTTTAATAAAATAGTTATATTGTTCCATAAACAAAAAGTGATAAATGTCAGAGCTTGAGTATATGCATTCCACATTCTGCACCTCATAACCCCCATATGTGGCATATACTGTTAATCTTCCCATCATTTCATATTAATGCCAAGATTTCAATGTGAAACTAGGAATACTTTATATCCACATTTTCATAGTATAAGACAACAGGGTTGAGAAATTATCACACAAATAAATTTTTTCTTTATCTCTGTTTTTTAATTTTTTTATTTATATTTTCTTAGCTTTATCCATTGCTTGTGATTGGTAGTAATCAGTAGTAGTGAACAATTATTCCCTCCTCAGGGGAAAAACTTTGAAATTAAATTTGGCATGCCACCAGAAGCACAAATAAGACTGGTGCTACTGCACGTCTGTTAGCACTTTGGACAGTACTGAGTGAAGAAAATATACCTCTCAATTACCTTTCTGCATGGCTCAAGGTGTTAATGCAATAAGTTTGTAGAAACAGCAGAGGAAATGCAGGGTTTGAATCCAGACTGCATACAGTTGTACTTAGGAGTTCAAAATGAGAATTTCACACACACTAATAATAAGTGAAACAATCTAACGTGGTGTCTTCTTCTTTTGGCCTTTCCCAATTAGGGGTCACCACAGCGGATCATCTGTCTGCTCATGATTGGCAGTGGAGTTTTACAGTGTTGAGTTCCCAGCCTGGCGCCCAACCTTCCACAGAAGGCACACACATGCACACACTCACACCTTAGGCCAATTTAGAGTGACCAATTCACCTACTGCATGCCTTTGGGATGTGGGAGGAAACCAGAGCACCTAGAGAAAACCCACGCGACCACAGGGAGGACATACAGACTCCACACAGAAGGCACCCCAGCCAAGAATCGAACTGGAGAACCTCTTGCTGTGAGTTGGCAACGCTAGCTGCTGCACCACCATAGCCGTCCAAATAATCTAACTCTGTGTAATGAATGCTAAATAAGAAACCTATCCTCTTTCTAAATTTGTATCAAGTATAACACTGATCTTAGTTAATTGAAATTACAGTTACATATGTAGAATGATAATACTTAGTAGTGAATGGAAAAAAGAAACTTGTCAGTTTCTCTGTGGCTTAATGTGTTAAAATGCTAACATATGTGTTAGAGCAACAATAATTCCAGATTTTATTCCATCTTTTGACAGTTTTAGTGGACCATTTACAGTGAAACAAATATTTTGTTGTTAGAACCTGAACTATTCTTAATAGTAATAACATATTTTTATATGCATGCTTTTAAAAAATATGGCATTTACTAAAGTCTGACAAAATAAAATCAGTAATATGATGTGTGGAAATATTTATTATATTCTGGATTAATTATCCACATCTCTGAAGTAGTAACCATGAAGTAATATAGTTCCATTAAAAAAATATGTGATTCTTACTTGTATATGCATTGTATGTAATCTCCCATGTGTGACCTTCCTAAAGGAGTACTATTACATGAAGGCATGATGATGTGTAACAAAAGATGAAAGTTATCATGTGGCAAACACTGTTAAAATATTGAATGTATCAGGCTAATGACATAAGTGCTGGGTTCATTGTTACATATATATCCTTATTTTGGAATCTATTTTATTTTAATTTTTCTACATTTGCACAATGCTTGCATTACAAATTGTTAAGTGTCAGTCATGACTAGCTGTCAGCTACAGTTCATGTCTGAAGGCAAAAAATTCAAAATTTTAATTTGGGCTGCTGTGAGCACCAGAAATGGGACTGGTGCCATTGTACTACCATCATCACCCTGGACAGCACAGAGTGCAGATAACATGCCTGTTGATTACTTTTCTCTGTGGCTCTAGGTGAGAATGCAGTAAGTTTGGTGAAACTGCAGAGGTAATGCAGGGTTTGAATCCAATTTACACAAAATGTAAATGAAGGTATAAGAATAAGTACTATCACACCAATTTTTGTGAAATTAACATGACATACAACTGACAATTACCAGAATTAAATTTGCAGCACAACTCTGCACAGTGATTGCTAAATAAGTCAGCATTGTTAAACATAACAATGATGACAGCTAATTTAAACTACACTTGCATATTTATAATCTGCACAATAGTTACCATAACAAATATGACTCAGCACATAATTATTAGATGCATACAACAGTATGTTATGCAGCGTATGTATAAAAAAAGAAAGAAAGAAATGCAGTGTTAGTCCATTAAGAGAAAATGTAAAGAAACTTGTGAACACAGATACGATGTAATTAATACCCTTTACTGGACCAAGATATGTTTTCCAATTATTCAAACTTTTGAGCTGGCATGAGCCCTTCCTAGATTCATGGGACCATAGGTGTGTACTAAGCTAAGGACCACTAGGGCCTTTATAAGCCTAGCGATGCAACCCAAATCCATCCCACAACTTACATATTTTAGACATTTATGGAGGGAGTGACTGTTGGTTATGACATGATTTACTGATTGCCTCTGTCCTTCAGAGATGTAGACACCAGGCCAGGTAGTTAATGTTCAATTTCTCATACAGTGGTCCAAGTTACACTTAAATAGGGTTAGGGAGGGACTTTGTATCACATGGATGGGTAGCCTATTCCAGAGAATGGGACTTCTCTGAGATACAGAACTTTCATCCAACAATGTATCACTTATCCAAAGGACAAAAAAGGAGGCTGGAGGAGAGTTTGCTCTACTCACACATACAGCAAATGTCCAAAACTTCTGTCTGGGACAGCTCCAGCAGCAGGAATGGCTAGGACAGCATTCTTAGTTCAAACTCTTATGTGGTTTTAAAGGAATATGCCAATGATCGCTGGCACTACAATGGAAGAGCTAGATCTGGAGGTCACACATAATACACCCAGGGCACAAATATTATGAAGTATCTTTGTCAGGCATTATTAAGTTTTTGATGTTAAATACAGTACTTAAATATCCACTTGAGCCTGTAAAGGAAAGTACATCATTTACTTACAATTGGCTAAAAAAAGAAATCTTGAAAATTGCTAGTGTGAAAAAAAATAGTGTACGTAAATAAGGTATACTGAAAAGCAACATTTTTGTCGTAATGCATGATTTATGCTGAATTTACTCTGGCTCTAAACTGCTAACTATTTTCAAAATATTAACAGCAACAGTTTAGATTACTGGGGTCTGTGTTTTAGCACCTGCATTTCATTCATGAAAACAGAGTACTTTCACATAAGGCAAAATTCTGATCAGAACAGTAGCAACCATAAACTTAAGAGTCAGTAAGGACTTAATGTTTGGACAGTTTTAGCAGTATATCAAAACTTTATGCAGTTTCTGCTGTTCTTTAGAACACTGGGCTGACGTACCAAAACCATTTTCTTTTCTGTCTTTCTTTTTCTTACATTCTTTCTTTATTTCTCTCTCTTAGTTAAATCACAGCCTGTGTAGTGCATTAATTGGATAAACTATACATGCATGATAACCATGTATCTTATTCTCCTGGTAGTCCCTGTCTTTCCTATCATTGTGAACTGATCATTAATACTAATTCATATTTTCTGTTAACCAAAACCTCTTTCTCACAAAGATTGCTTGTTTAGACAGACTAGCAACTTAACAAATTATAAATTCTTGTTTTTCTTCTCTGGATTTAACTAATCACCTTTCATATTTTTATTTTTTATTTTGAGATTAATTGGCTCACTAAGGCTGGTCACTTAGGCAAAATGTGATAGGGATATTCCTGCTTTTTTATGAATGAGCATAGCAAAGTCCTGATTCTTAGAGGCCATTTATAATAATGTGAAAGGCCTTAAAAATAACGAGATGCAAATGAGAAATGTTCTGAGGCATAATATGCTAAAAGAAGGTTTTGCAATTCGTTGTTCAACATCTGTGTGGTACACACATCCCTTGTTAAATGCGTGCTTCTCCTTTGATATTGAAGCTGCAATCCACAAACTTGCCCCCATTCACCCCTTCAGTAGTTTGTCCAAGTATGCACAACCACTTTCCTGACATAAAAAAAATAATTATTTCCCCAGCAACCCCTTCATTAGTAAATATGCACAAGCACTGAAATGATGCAATAAATTATTTTGCCCAGCAATCACTTCAGCAGTCTGTCCATGTATGCACAAGTACTTCCCTGCCACACAAATAAATTATTTCCCCAAATGACCCCTTCAGTAACATTTCCGAGTATGCACAAGCAGTAAATTGATTTATGGAAATGATTATTGACTTTTAGATATAACTCTAGTAACATAACAAGTGAAAGTCACACAAAGAGGCATGCTGTAATTTGATCTCCACTCATTTTGAAATGTTTACATCTCAGCTTAAAAGTTCAAAATGTTAGTTCTCTTGTGACATTAACAGTTAATAAACAAAACTCAGCATTTTAACCTTCTCTTTAGTCAATTCCCATGTGGTATTGCTCAAAGACTGTATTTTGCATGTCCCACCAACCCATTATATCCCAATTCATACCATTTTACCTCTTGCCAACAAGAATTGCTACCCCCATCATAGAGATGACATCATGCCATGTTGCTTGTTGGAAGACGGTACGAATAATTACCATCCCCCATAACAGAGAGCATGTCTAGATGTTACAGTATATCATTTGAAATTTAATTCAGTTATCATTGTACAAAAGCATTTGAGGATTTCATAGTGGAACATGTCCAAATACAGCAAGCATTATGCATTCAGTTCTTTCAGCTATATTTCATGCCTTCAGTGTATTTTGAAGGAATCATACCCAATGTCTGTGCCAGGTCATTTATATGCTTTCTGCTGACCAAATGCAGCTGTTCAGGTTGTATGTCATTGTACACGGGCTGATACACATGAGATCTGAATTAGGTGCCAGTTCACTCACCATATTTCTAGGTGCCCTTCAGAAGACATAGCAGGTGAAGGTGAGGGTGGTGCTTCATTTAAAGCCCAAAGGTGGTATGAAGAGGAATCCAGGATCTTTGTTTCAGTCCTCCTAAAGCACCATAGCTGTAGGCTTCTGCACAAGAACTATACCAGGTTTCAGTACACAGCTGCAGCATGGGATGGCTTGGCCAAGGCTGTCATCAGCATGACTGGCATTGCACACACTGGTGAACAATGTCATTACTTTTATAAGTAAGACCTTCTGATCTGATGAGAGGCAGAATTTAGAAATGCAAATATCCCTGAGTTGTGTAAGTGATCCATCACAGACTAATACAATGCCTGGACTGTCCAAGCAATTCACGCAATTCATCATGCTTCTTATTCTTCTGTATTGTTTTCTTTACTGCAGGCACTTCTAGAAGCAAGGAGCTGCATCAGGAATGGCTGGCACACCTCAAAGAGGCATGGGGTACGTATGTCTCAGGTATGAATGCAAGCAGGATCATAATACATGTGAAACTCCACAGATTTTCATAGTTTCGGTGCATCAGTCCACATGAGCTTGAGACACACAAAGCTTAGTAGGCATACCTTATATATCAAGCAGACATGCCTGCTCCACTTGCTCTTCATCATTCCATTCCTTCTCCTTCTGGATTCACTCCTGTGCATTCAGCACATCAGACAATGAACACCTTTCAGTACTTGTTTCAATAGCAGGTATGGGTTTTATGGGATTGGGCTGCTATCCCAAGGCCCAACCCTCCTCAGAGAGTCCACCACTCACTCGCATGCACAAACTCACACCTAGGGCCAATTTAGAGTCTCAAATCCACTTTGGATTTGGAATTTGGGAGGAAACTGGAGCACCTGGAGGGAATCCACACAAATGTAGGGAGGACATGTAGACTACACACAGAAGGCACCCCATCCAGGAATCGAACTGCAGAACCTCTTCCTGGGAGGAAACAATGCTAACCACTATACCACTGTGCTGTCCTTGGTCATTCCATTAGACAATGTTAAATCAACTTAGCTGTATGTGTATTCAGTTTGCAGCAGCAATTAGCTTCACTTACAGGATAGCATCTAAAAATTATTTACTGCAATATTGCATAATGTTAAACATTCCATTTTTGCAAATGGATGTATTTACTTGGAATGCGTGTATCAGATATGCCATAGTCACCTGTTTCCATACTATTTATAAGTATTATATAACATTAATACCTTCACCTCATATCTAGATGTGACAAAGATTAACACCGTTATGTGTTTCTTTTCAGGCTATTTTCCCACTGAATTACTTCAGAAGAGTTTAGAGAATGTTTTTAGCTTGCCTCAAGCATCTGCATGTCTCTGCTTTACTCTGAATCCTTCCTGAACAGTTCCTGAGTCAGAGAGGAAGTCCAATGTGACCTTTAACCCCTCAGAAGCAGAAATATTACAGAACTCGGAAAATTATTGATAAAATAGACTTTTAAATGCTCTAGAATTTAAAATGATATTTCCTAGTATTAAAGACAAACTACGTAGTGCAATTTAATAGTAATTCATTAGACTTCTGAATGGCTTATTTTAGCTATATACATTTGGAACATCTGTTTAATTATTGAAGAGAGGAACAAGTGAAATGATGCACAAAGGGTACATGTTTGATGGCGGATACATAGAAGTGTTCTCATTAAACCTCAAATGCAATGCACAAATGTATACTTAACAGCTGAGTGGAACTTTCTGTTAAATGTTTTTAACATTACTACTGTGTGTCCTATTCCCTTTGTAGCTGCTACACTGATTTTTTTTTTTTTATGTAATTCTGAAGTTTTTAATGAGTATTATTCCTAGTTGAAACATTTGTTTTACTAGATAATGCTGTAGCACCACTTTATTAGTCAGAAGACTTAGATATCTGTTTTATATAGGGAAATGTGAAATAAGATAAGTTGAAAAACACATATAATTTCATTAAGATAACATATACTTTTGCATAAAATACTGATATTAGCAGTCTGGTTTATAATTCAGCCTTGTTAGATAATGAATATGAATGTAAATAGCCTAAGTCTATGCAGGCTGTTTCCACAAGCTTCTAGTCCATGTGAGGGATTAGGCAGGGATTTCTAATCAGCTATGAGGTTTTTGTAGAGAATGTGGTGGAAATATAAGTAATTTACATAGGCAAAATGTTAATATGAGTACTGGTTCATAGACACAATATTAATATAGGCACTGGTTCTTAACCTTTTTACAAAGTGTAATAAGTACAGGTAATCTATTTTTAATACAATGTTGCACATATAGAAAACGAGTGTTAGTCTGGTTAAATTATAGGCACATGTGCCTTCAAATAACATTATTTACTCATAACACAGAATTTCTTAATTCATAGAAATATTTCAAGTATTAAGAATGGTCTAAGCATATCTTCAATATGAAAATTAATATATAAATAAATGTCGTATAATTAATGTTGATTATTATAAATGCATAATTATTTAAAGGTCTTATTTGATCTTATTATATATTAACATTGTTGTGTACTTTTTTGGTCTGTTAGTTTAGTAATTTAACATCTTTTTAAAAAGTGTAAAATAACTGTTTAGAAAATTTCCATTTATGTATGAACTTTTCATCAAGTATGGAATATTTTATTCCATGTTGGAGGTTAAAATGTTTCAATTCTGAATTTTTTTTTACAATTTCCTTATTATGGTTCTCCATAACAAGTTGCTCCTTTGTTAGCATAATGCTTAATGCACTAAATCATTTCATAGTAGTTTGTATACCTATTGTTCCAATAGATGCCACCACCTACATGGCTTTATTTATTTATTAATTGGCATTTGTTTACTGGGGAAGTCCAATGGGCCAAAAGAACGCATTTCAGTGGAGACCTGGGGAGAAAAGCTCCACAATATAACAGTGTACAAAATATAAATCAGCACATAAAAATAAAACAATTACAAGATACAAGCAATATTCACAAAAGGGACAGTAATATACAATAGATGGAAAAGTGTGCAAACACATGATATGTACAGATTTATACAGGTACAAGTTACAAACTAGTCAAGTGATTGTATTATAATGTGCTAGAGGTAATGTACTGAAGAAAACAATAACTTGGCAGCATTCTCAAGGTGTTTTGAGGATATAGGCAGCAGAGTGGAGTGGAGGTGTAGATAGCCAGAAGAGCAAAGATGGATAGTAGCACAAAAGTTAAATTATTTGTTTTGAGTAGCGATAAAAGAAAGTTTAAAGAGGTAAGGGTGTAAATTAAGGTGTGAACAAACTTAGAGTGTAGGCAGCAAGGTTATGGATGGTTGAGAATTGAGATATGCATTGCCATAGTGTGAAGAGGTGTTGCAACAATGAATTTTTGAAGGAAGAGATACCACTTTCTTTAAATATAAATGGGTTAAATCACCCTTTAATGAGGGGTAGTTTAAATAAGTATTTAACTCTACAGAAAGTAGACATTTTCTGCAGGAAACCCATTTATTGACTAAAGATTTAAATAGATTGCTGTTGAAAGATTAGTTTTAATTGGCTCTCAGTTTGGTTAAAAAAGAGGAGGTGTTATTCCCTGGAAAAAAAAAGCCAGATCTACCTAAAATAGTGGATTCCTATTCTGACAAGAGTGATGTGCTGGGACTGGTGGTAATAGAAATTGATAAAAAATACTATACCCTTATAAATATCTATTGGATTCCTGGGATTGGTTCTAAAACTGTTAAGAAATGCCCAGATATTGTAACACTATTCTCTAAAGGAGAAATGTTGACAGCTGAAGATTTTAACTGCATCCTATCAGACAAAGACTCTACAAATGTTAAAAAAATCAGGCTATCTTCAGTAGTAAAACATGTAAATCATTATATTAATACAATTTATATGACTAGATGGTTCTTTAAAATATACTCAAACCCCAGGATTTAATAAACTCCATGTAGACACTGTGTTGAGCCTACATGCAACGTATCCGTGTACACAGCCATGGTTCACCCTTGGCATCGCACCAGGCATATTAATGATGGTGCACAGTCAAGGGAGAGAATAGAAACAGGGTTATTGAATCAGTGTAGGAAAAAGTGTAGAGGCTACCTGTGGTTGTGGATGGCCTGTACTACTCCCCTCTACTGCTGAAATGCTGTGAATTATGTCAAAAGTGTAATATTTCATTTTAGTTCTTTTTATTTTTTTTTCAGTTTTTTTGTATGTTTGCGTGTTGAGGAGAGCAGCTATGCCAAGCTGTGCTCACACACAGACAGCTGACACCTGCCAGACATATAAAAATAGGAACTTCGTGTCATTAATTGTCATAATTACATATTTTTGTTATTTTAAATATTTTTGTATTTTTTCTGTTTTTTTTCTTTTAATTGCTGTTTGTGTGGCGGGGAGTATAGTGCCCAGCGGCACTCATAGGTAGGTACTAGGCTATCTGCCCGAAGGCATTTATAAGCCTAGCCAGAATGTGTTGGCTTTTGCCCACCCCCTTAGATTAGTTCCCTGTGCCTCTGTCCAGCAGAGCCATTGAAGTGATCCCCGGGGTAAACTTTCTGTTTCCCATCCACTCGTCAAGGTTTCTTTTGAAGAGTGTTAGCGAGGAGTTCTGCCTAATGTAAATTGGAATCTTGTTCCAAAGCATGGGAAGTCTCTGGGACAGGAATCTATCCCTCCAGCATGTCCTATTTATTGTTGTGGTGAGGTTTAGATCCCTAGAGCGTGTGGCTCGAGGGGATAAGGTTTTCTTTAGGTGGAGCATGTTCAGTGATTCTGGGTTGGGCATGGCCTTGTATGTCAGGTAGAGATCACCTCTGAGTAGGCGATATGCAACTGAGTACAGCTAGAGTTTCTTCAGTTGAGCTGCATAGGGCAGCTGTTTGAGGCCAGTGATCCTCATGGTGATGTACTTCTGTGGTCTTTCCAGCTGTTGAAGGTGTCTTGTACAGCACATCCCAAATGAGGCGTTGTACTCTATGATGGGCCTGATGAATGATGAGTAGAGGGGCACAATGACCTCTTTTGATCTGGATGCGAACCCTTTTGTGATTAGGTGGGCCATGTAAAAGGATTTTCTAACCACTTTGGCAATGTGATTATCAAAGGTGAGATTACTATCTACTTGGGTTCCCAGATCCCTTATTACATCTTCAGTATTTAGGGGACTACCACCTATATGGTAGTTTGTGGGTACTTTGTTTTTTTCCAAAGGGGATGACTATGCACTTTTTGGCATTTAGCTTGAGGCCATGATTTTGACAGCAGGTATCCATCTCAGTGAGACCCTTTTGGAGGATGTTTGTGTCAGCCGGAGAGTTAATTTATAGCCCCTAGTTTGCAGTCATCTGTGAACTTGGTCAGCCATAGTCCTCCTTTGTTTGCCTGTACCTCTGAGAAGTATATGCCGAACAGCAGGGGTCCTAGGACTGAGCTCTGGGGAATGCCACTTGTAAACGGTTTAGAGTCGGACCTAGCTCCCACAACTCTCACCATGTGGGTTCTGTCCGTGAGCCAGTTGGCAACCCATCTTGTGATGTATGGGTTTATGTTCAGGCTGGTGAGCTTGTCTATAATACCAGAATGCGAGGTCTACATAGGCTGTGTGTACCACCTTTCCCTTGTCTATAGCCTTGGTAACTGTCTCAAAGAAGTCCACCAGGTTTAGGAGGCAGGATCTGCCCTTAACAAAGCCGAACTGGGTAGGGTCCTGTGTTTGGAGGTTCCCAATGTCTCTGTTAATGAGTTCCATGATGATGCATTCCATGGCCTTGCAGACCAATCATTTCCTGGGGTCTGTTGTGGCTCCACCTTTGTGGACTGGAATAACAGTTGCTGTGCACCACTCTATGGGTATGTAGCCTGTGGAGAGACTGAGTTTGAAGAGTGTGTTTAGGTGAGGGGTTAGTTCGTCTTTGAGCTCGTGTAAGACACAGCCTGGGACACCATCCAGTCCCACTGATGTTGTGTTTTTGGCTTTGGAGAGGGCTGTTTTAACCTGAGTGTCTGTGATTTCAGGGACTCTACATTCTTCTGTTATGGTTATGGGCCCTTTTAGAGGTGAAGTTTGTGCTGAACCTGTTTGCCAGGATGTTGGTGATATCAGTCGGTTCAGTGTATATTGTGCCATTCTGCACTAGCTCCAAGTAGATCTGAGCATTGCCACTTAGATTATTGACATAGCTAAAGAATGCCTTGTGGTTATCTTTGGAGTCCTTGGCAATTTTTCTTTCGAAGCTCGCCTTGGATGATTTTATGAAGGATCATAGTTTCTTGCTGATACTGATCAGGTATGTGTTCCCTTCCTGGGATTTTATTCTTTTATGTACTAGTTTCCTCCTTCTATTGCATAGCTTGTTTATGGCAGGAGTCCACCAGACTGGTTTCCTTTTCTTGGAGGAATGAGTCTTGGTTTTGCTTAGGCTAGCACGATTCATGCATTCTTGTAGGTGCCCGTAGAATGCATTAGTAAAGGATTTTGCAGCTTGAACAGTGTTATCCTTTAGCATGGGGGCTTGGAAACTTTCCACCTCTGTCTTAAGTAGTGTGAAGTTTGCTTTTGAAAAGTTTTTCACGGTGGTTTCCTTGTGCGGGGATGGCAGCAGAATGTGGATATCCAAAGTGATTTGTTTATGGTCAGATCTAACCAGCAAGGGGTGATGACTAGGTCCAATATGTTGTCACCTCTGGTGGGAGTGTTGACCAGTTGAACCAGGGAGTTTGAGTTTATAAATTCTAGGAAATGTTGGGCAAGGAAGTTAGTGCTTGAGTAGTTCTCCCAGTTAATGTTTGGGTAATTGAAATCACCCAATATTAGGGTGTTTGGTAGGACCTTTATGTTTCCCAGTGTTTCCAGAAATGCAGAATGGGAGTCCTGGGACATGGTGGGTGATCTGTAGCAAGCTACAATTTGAATTGCAGTTTTGCCCGTTGTTAGTTGCACGTGGATGATCTCTGAAGCATCATGCTGTGCCACTAACCTGGAGGTGTGGGTATCCTTGATGAATATGGATACGCCCCCACCTTTTCTATTTCAGTTCGAGATCTGTAGCCAAAATGTATGGTATGAGTTGTAGCCTGGTAGTGCTGGGGTGCTCTCTGGAGCCTTGCATACATAGCTGACAGTTGATAGACATCTAAAAATAAAAACTGGATGTAATTAGTTATTTATGCCCGGGTCTATATAAGCACATTTGCAAGGTGTGCCATGGTACTTGTCAACACTACCAGGTAGCTCAGTAGTATATATGCAGGTATATTAGTTTTCATAATATCCAAGTAGCTAAAGGGGTAGAGATATAGCCTAATGTTTAGTTCGTCCTGGGTTCAATTTCCTACCAGTGATGAGATGTTTATAATTTAATTTATTATATATGTTTAATTTTAAAAACAAATTTGAGAAATATGGCACTGCTGTGCTGGACTGAGCACTGCTTAAACATGCTAACAGCTACTTTTTCGTGCAGTGCTAAGCTGAGATAAATCCCTGGTTGTGTGAGTTTTCACACTACTTAGCTGGTTTGCACACTGCTAAGTGGTGTTGCTTTTTGAATGTTGCGTAGTGACATGTAAGAGTGGGACAACAGCCTATATTAGGTGCAATAGGTGGGAATTCTACAACAGTCTTTGGAATCTGATCAACTGGTGATATGGCAGTGGTGCTGGTGAAGGTGCATGCTTTTGAGTGCAGAGATGGGGGTTTCAGAATAAGTCTAGGGTCTTTGTTGGGCTCCTGGTAAAAAGTCATGAATCCAGGCTGATGCAGGGTGGTTTCCAGGGCTTGGAGTGTAAGGCAGAGGCCTGGGACCAGTTGGCCAAGGTACTCAGTTTTATTGGTATCCCCTGTACAGGTGAGCAGTGTCATCACCATTATGACAACCTGAAGAGGAGAAAGAGGGGAACCTTGGCCACCTGGGTCCAAGAAGCTAGAGCTGGGAATGCCTCACAAATATGTAAGTATGTTTTCCTCTGTTTTACCAATATGCAAGTTGAATGTCTGCAAAACTGTTATGCATAATGGTGTGCTTCTCTCTCAACAGCTGCAACAGAGAAGGCTCACAATTTTGAGTCCCATGCCGGGAACCTGGCGAAGTTGCTCCGTGAGTGTGGTATGTACATATTTATTATGTTAACTGTAGTGCAATAAGCAAGAAAGAGTAAAGCATTTACTGCAATTAAGTATACACCATAAAAACTGCAGTGCAATAAATGGGCAAGTAGAACTTTAGTGTAATAAATAGGCAAGTAGAGCTGTAGTGCAATAAATGAACAAAAACAAATGTATTGCATTAAACAATACCAATAACAGTAAGCAAAATAGTGTTGTCATAACCATTGTCATAACCATTGCAGTAGAGCTGTATGCATTACTTGTCTATGTTAAGGTTGCTGCACACAAGTGTAACACTGTAATGGCTGTAGAATGCAAAACAAATGCCCTGCAAACTGTATTGTTTAACTCATAGTATGGTCCAAGGCTGTCTCCAGGCCAGTATCGGTCACATAATGCTCTCTGTTCCTCCTACTTCAGGTAATAAACGTGCATGGGTGAGGTAGCCCACTCTATCAGCAGATATTTGGTGGACTTCACAGACATTTATCAGAAACACCAATAAAGTATTAAGCAGCATTGTTAATTCCTGCAGAAATCTGTTTTAATAACTGTATTGTGGCCATATTCCATGCATGTGTTCTATTGTCACTGCAGTGAAGTATACCACTGTAATAGTTCTGGAATGCAAAACAAATTCAGTAACATCATAATTCTGTATGTTTCTCCCACTCCAGGAACAAAAGGTATATGGGTGGGTAGCCCTAGCCCATGTTATGAACAGATATGACTGTGGTTACATTTCACAGACACTTATCAGCAATACCAATAAAGTGTTATGCATCAAAGTTGATTCCTAAAAAGATTTGTTTCAATAAATGCAGTATGGGTGTATGCATGCATGTGTGTTCTACTGTCACTGCAGTCAAGTATAAGAGTGCAATAGTTCTAGAATGCAAAACAAATTCAGTCACATAATGTTCTCTTTTTCTCCCACTCCAGGAACAAATTATATATGGTAAATGGCTGAGGTAGCCCATGTTATGAGCAGATATGAATGTGCTAACATTTTACAGACAGCAATACCGATAACGTTACATTTTTTGCAAATGTCCACTGCAGTTACAACTATTGGGTTCTGTTCCCAATGCCTGCCTACTAAGGCATGCCATTGTCCAGTACTGTACACAAACATGCCTTTCAAGTGTCACAGTTGCATGTAATGCTGCAGGATTACCAGAAAAATTATTACCTGGAATGCAATGTATTACCAAATCTGCTTACAGAATACCTTGGTAGTTATAGAAGTCCACATTATGTGAAAGTGTTCTGTGTGGTTGTGTACCTGCATTTGTTACTGCTTGCCTATACGGACCCATGCTAACAGCTTGAGAGGTATGTATGTGTTACATCAGCTATAGGATTTAATATTAGCATATGTTGTTAAACTTACTATATTTTTGCAAAATGTGATGTAATATAGTCATATGTTATTATTATTCACTATTAATATACTTTGTTAAGCTGTCTATTTTGCTGCCCTTATAGTTTACTTCTTACTGTCATGCTATTACCATACTGACTGTTATGTTATTTACTGTTGTGTTACACACGCTGTACATTAATATGTATTTGTATGAATTAAAATGATGTTCCATTCTGTTAATAATAACAAAGGTTTGGTTATTACTAACCTTAACTTACTGCTATACCTCAGCCACCACAGCACGTCAAGGTTAGGCTGGTTCAGGCTGATCTGCCTACCTTGTCTCAACTGGCCATGGCGCTGGGTCCCAGCACATCTGGGACTCAGACCAGTGGTGGCCCCTCTGCTGCCCCTGCACTACCCGTCCCCCTCTGGGACCAGTGCTGAAGGGGCTGCTGTCACCCAGGATGAGCTGCTGGTCTTGGTGCATAGGATAGTCTATGGTGGGTTTGACTGCCATCTCCACCGGATTGAGGGCATGCTGGCTGACCTGGTGAGACAACCTCACCCAGGTGCCCAGCATCCAATCTTGCCACCCTCAAGAGAGTGAAGGAGCAGGTCAACAGTCCCATGGGTGAGGATGTGAGTCAGACTGCTGCCATCTGAAGGTACATGGGACTTGGACTCCACAACATCTTATCTATCCAAAGTATTCACCCCTCTCATGGGTCACACACAGCCCCTATCTGCTGTCTTGTCTGTCTTGTCTGTTTGCAAATGCATCATCATCTACCCAACTTGCCTCCCCCACAGGTACCTATATCCCTTACCCATCATTCCACTCTCACCTTAAAAAAAATGTGCACCCGTCCAAAAAAAATATAATCGTCCCATACATAGCTCTCCACTTCACACGTGTCAACTGGACACGTAATTTGGTCAAATTGGCTTGACAACACAGTTATGTTGTCCTCACCCCTCTCTCTGGGATTAAGAGTTTAAAGTCATTTCTTGCTGTACAAGAAATGGATAGCTATGGCTCTTTCCTACATCCTTCCTGCACATCCCTACCTGCCTATCACTATGTTTTCCCCCTGCTTGCACCCCATTTCCCCACTTTCCTATCTCCCCATTTTTCTTTTCTTTATATTTTTAGTGCATTGCTGCATGACACACCATGCTGTGCAGCTCCACTAAGCTCAGCTAAATAGCGCTATAGCAACTATATATGTTTTTAAGCTTGTAATATGTAATATGTACACATTGTGTTGCTTAGTCATGTTGTGGCTCACTTGCCCAATGGCTAGTCCAGATTCGTACCTACAAAGCCCTGCAGCAGTGCAATGACACCCCCACATGGGGAACCAACATATTGCATCATGTGTTTACCAATATGGGAGAGCAGTACAGCATCCCCAATGTGAGGTCCTCCCTGGTGGGATCTGTCCACAGATCAGTCTCCTTAAAACTACCAGCACATAACCTCCCCTTGCAGACAATACAGACATATATGTCAAGACAGACATTTATTACCTCCTGTGGGATGGTTGACATAGTCTGACTGCACATTCCCCTTCAGGTGGGACAGGCAAGTATGCATAGCTCTATGCCTATGCATTATTTCAGCAGCATTACAACAGCATGAACTCGGTTGTACCTGATAGGAGGATCACAGTCTCATTGTGGCTCAGCAAACCTGAGTGTTAGCAACTGCCATTAACAGGCTGTGCAATAACAGGTAGAGAATGATGTGTGACAGTTGGGATTTGGGTGCCCCCCCCCTAACATGGAGGCACTGCCTCCTCAGCTAAAAGAAGCAGATAGTGCTGTTTTGATGTTGCATAGACATGGTAAGTGACAAAAGTAGCCTCCCACACAAAGCAGAACCACAACAGACAGTGTATCTACATGTGTGACCTCAGAGGACAGGCCCAGATTGTTGGTGACCTCATACATCATGATGCCACAAATGATGGGTCTGGACTCATACCTAACCTGTACACCCACACTGTCCGTGTCAACTACACTCCCTTGTCCTGACCGCATGTGACACATGACATTCTTACAACCTGTCCCATAACTTCCAGGTTTACAGAGCAGTTCGTAACTTACCTCTCTTTGGTAGATACATGGCATATATTGCACATGGTAACAGTCCAGGCTGCATCCCACATGTGATCTGACAAGGATTACTAACACCACTGGGACAGCCTTGCAATCATACTGATACTACTGGCTGGTGGTGCATCCACTGACCGACATAACTATACACCTCGTTGTCTGAGTATCCATACCTGTATGAACATAGGGGCAATCATCATGGAGCTGATCAGCACACATATCTGTAAACTATACACACTTGACTGTACACAGTTTGGATGTGTGACAGGGGGAGCATGACTGTTACATGTGGTGGACATTTCCGAGCCAGTCACCATGGGCCCAGCTGAGGATACATCTGAGTATATAATCCAATAGACTCAGCCATGCCATCTGACTATATCCCCTGCTCAGGCAACATTTACAAAGCACCCACTTAGGCATCCATGATACTGTCATTGTAGAGGTCATTAAGTGGCCCATTGCTGGCACACATATGTAACACAGGCACATCCTCCTCCAATAGCTTATCTGCCAGAAGTGTTCAACAGGGAACAGTCCTGGGTCCTCTACTACTTGGAATCCATTCAACCACAATACATGTTACTCCTGACTGACTGTGGCTAACAATGTTGGCTGATGCCTGCAAATTGTGACCACTCACAGAGTATCTGTGGTGTATCACTGTCCTGCAAGAGGGTATTGCAAACACATGCCTACTGACATAGTAATGGCCATAAACTACATGCAAATATATATGTAGTATCAGTTCCATCAGTTAGCACTATGTACCTGGTAAGTTGCACATCAGTCGCAACATGTGATGTACATACTCAGGGGTGAACAAACTGCCCACACAGACCTGGCCACACAGGTTTACACCCAATGTGCCTCAGATCACCATGTCTCTACAGTGGTATGGCAAGAATCATATGGCATAGCTGAGGCCACAGTCACCTATACGTGACATACTCATAACCTCCAAGTACTCTTCCCTAAGCATGCCAATATCTGAGAGAAATGGCCATTTGGTGAGGTACCTTTCCAAGCAGTATTGGCAATTGCACACAACAGTATGGTCCCTCACAAGGTCACTTCATGTCTTCAGTATGTGTTCAGTGAGGATTGTCTGCACTGAGTGTGATTGTCAACTGTGGCATACAGACTACTCAGAGGTGATCTGTGTCTTGCATATGGGACAATGTGTGAACCTGCTTGATTGCCCAGGCTGCACATCTATAGGTTCATATGTAGGTACTAGGCTATTGGCCCTAGGGCCTATATAAGCCTAGCCAAAATCTGGCTTTCGCCACTCAAGAAAACTATTTTGCTGTACCCCTGTTGAGCAGAGCCGCATAAGTGATCCCTGGGGTGAATTTCCTATCTCCCATCCAATCATCAAGATTTTTCTTGAAGAGTGCTAATGAGGAGCTTTATTTGATATAAATAGGTAGTTTGTTCCAGAGTATGGGAAGTTTTTGGGACAGGAATCTATCCCTCCATCATGTTCTCTTTATTGTGGTAACAAGGTTTAGGTCCCTTGAGCATGTAGCTCAGAAAGATTGGGACTTTTTTAAGTGGAGCATGTCCAACAGCTCTGGGTTTGACATAGCTTTGTATGTTAGGCAGAGATCGCCTATGAGTAGGCGATATGCGATGGAGTAAAGCTGGAGTTTTTTTAGACGGTCTGCATAGGGCATGTGTTTGAGGCCAGTAATCCTCTCTGTGAGGTATTTCTGTGGCCTTTCCAGTTGTTGTAGATGTCTTGTGAGGTACATACTAAAAGGGGCGTTGTACTTTATAATGGTTCTAATGAATGACAAGTAGAGAGGAACAATGACCTCTTTTTTCCTGGATGGGAAACCTTTTGTGATGACGTGTGCCATGTAGAAGAATGTCCTGACTACTGTGGTGATGTGATTATCAAAGGAGAGACTACTGTCCACCTGTGCCCCAAGGTCTCTTATCACACTTTTGGTGTTAAGTAGACTACCACCTATGTGGTAGCTCATGGGGGCAGAGTTTTTACCAAAGGGGATAACAATGCACTTTTTGGCATTGAGCTTGAGGCCATGGCTTTGACACCAGGCATCTGTCTCAGTGAGGCCCTTTTGTAGGATGTCCACATCATTAGGAGTTTTGATTATGGCTCCTAGTTTGCAGTCATCTGTGAACTTCATTAGCCAAAGACCTTCTGTGTTGGCCTCTACTTCAGAAAAGTAAATACCTAACAGGAGAGGACCCATGACTGAACCCTGTGGTACTCCACTTGTCAATAGACTGAAGTCAAATTTGGAGTTTGCTACTTTCATAGTGTGTGTTCTGTCAGTGAGCCAATTGGCAACTCATCTAGTGACATAGGGATTTATACCTAGTTTAGTGAGTTTATCTATAATTCCAGAGTGGGGGATGGTGTCAAAAGCCTTGGCAAGATCTGGATAGGCTGTGTGAACCACCTTACCCTCATCTATGGCTTTGTTGAATGCTTCAAAGAAGTCTATCAGGTTTAGGAGACATGATCTGCCTTTTACAAACCTGAACTGGGTGGGGTCCAGAGTTTGGAGATTATTAATGTCTTTGTTTATAAGTTCCAATATGATAACTTTAGAATCATTTGTGATTGTCTTTAGAATCAGTGGCAATTTTGTTTTCATAACTAGCTTTGGAGGATTTTATGAGGGATCTCAGCTTCTTACTGAGGCCGACCAGGGAGTTCCTCCAATCATGGGAGTTTACTTTTTTTTTGCAACATTTTCTTTCTTCTGTTGTAGAGTTTGTTTATGGCAGGGGACCACCAGATTGGATTCCTTTTTTGGAAGATATATAGGAGGCATAGCAGATGATTAACCCACTGTAGGGACATTAATCTCGTATGTGACATTGGTACTACTTACTTGTGGAAGAGATATCTCTAGCAGACTTAAACACACCCTTGAAACAAAACCATTCCTAATGGCACACAGAGCACCTTAGTGCACATCACCACATGCTATCTGTATGATTGCCTGGGTGACCTTTATCTCACCACAGGGCATCTGCTTGTGTTCCTCTTGGGCTGAGACTATATTTGCTGATCCTGCAACTATGGGTATAAAGATGTCTATGATTGTGAGGCTGTATGGGCATTATGCCATTGAAGTTCAAATGTCCTATAGTTCCATAACATGATGTAACATGCTCACACACAACCATGGCTTCATTGAGACTAGCACCACTTCCATTCACTGCATACTGGACATGCTAAGGCACACATGTAGTGCAGGTTGGCTGTATATAGATGGGAACAGTAAACTATGTGATGTTACATACTACAGATCACAGTACGAGATGCACGCAACACACCTCATGTCTGCTAGTACTATAATTTCAGGACATATTATGCATGATGACATCAGCAGGCCTTTTTGTTGTCAGTCTTTTGGGAGGCCACATCACATGCTACAAATAAAGTCCTGCAAAACCCTACCAATTACTCATCATTTTCTTTCGACTGTTCCCATAAGGGGTCACCACAGCAGATCATCTGTTTCCATTTCTTCCTGTCCTCTGCATCATGCTCTTTCACACCAACTGCCTGCATGTCCTCTCTCACCTCATCCATAAACCTTATCTTAGGCCTTTCTCTTTTCCGCTTACCTGGCAGCTCCATCCTTAGCATCATTTTCCCAATATACCCAGCATCCCTCCTCAGCACATGTCCAAACCAATGCAATCTTGCCTCTCTTGCTTTGTCTCCAAACTGTCCAACATGAGCTGACCCTCTAATATACTGATTCCTAATCCTGTCCATTCTAGTCACACCCAGTGCAAATCTTAACATCTTTAACTCTGCCACATCCAGCTCTGACTCCTGCCTTTTCGTCAATGCTACCGTCTCCAACCCATATAACATGGCTGGTCTCACTACCCTCTTTTAGACCTTTCCTTTCACTCTTATTCGTACCTGTCTATCAGAAATAACTCCTGACACTCTTCTCCACCCATTCCACCCTGGCTGTACTCTCTTCTTAACCTCTCTTCCACACTCACCGTTACTCTGAACTGTTGATCCCAAGTACTTAAACTCCCACCTTTACCAACTCTACTCCCTGCATCCTCACCATTCCTCTACCCTCCCTCTCATTTACACACATATATTCTGTTTTAGCCCTGCTGACCTTCATTCCTTTCATCTCTAAAGCATATCTCCACCTCTCCAGGGTCTCCTCAACCTGGTCCCTACTCTCACTACATATCACATTGTCATCTCCAAACATCATAGTCCATGGGGCCTCCTGTCTAATCTCATCTGTCAACCTGTCCATCACCACTGCAAATAAGAAAGGGCTCAGAGCTGATCCTTAATTTAATCCCACCTCCACCTTAAATGTATCTGTCACTCCCACTGCAGTCCTCACCAATGTCACACTGCCCTTGTACATATCCTGTACCACTCTTACATACTTCTCTGCCACTCCCGACTTCCTCATACAATACCACAACTCCTCTCTAAACACCCTGTCATATGCTTTCTCTAAGTCCACAAATACACAATGCAACTCCTTCTGACCTTCTCTGTATTTCTCCAACAACACTCTCAGAGCAAATATTGCATCTGTAGTGCTCTTTCCTGGCATGAAACCATACTGCTGATCACTAATCATCACCTCCCTTCTTAACCTAGCTTCCACTACTCTTTCCCATAACTTCAAGCTGTGACTGATCAATTGTATCCCTCTGTAGTTACTGCAGCTCTGCACATCACCCTTATTCTTAAAGATAGGTACCAAAACACTTTTTCTCCACTCCTCAGGCATCCTCTGACTTTCCAAAATTTCATTAAACAATCTGGTTAAAAATTTCACTGCCATTTCTCCTAAGCACCTCCATGCTTCTACTGGTATGTCATCTGGGCCAACAGCCTTTCCATTCTTCATACTCTTCATAGCTGTCCTTACTTCCTCCTTGCTACTCTGCTTCATTTCCCGATTCACTATCCCCACATCATCCAGCCTTCTCTCTCTCATTCTCTTCATTCATCAGCCCTTCAAAGTACTCTTTCCATCTACTCAACACACTCTCCTCACTTGTGAGTACGTTTCCCTCACTGTCCTTTATCACCCTTACCTGCTGCACATCTTTCCCAGCTCTGTCCCTCTGTCTAGCCAATCGGTACAGGTCCTTTTCTCCCTCTTTAGTGTCCAATCTCTCATACAACTCTCTATATGCCTTATCCTTAGCCTTCACCACCTCTCTCTTTGCAATGCGCCTCATCTCCTTATACTCATGTCTACTTTCTTCATCTCTTTGACAATCCCACTTCTTCTTCGCCAGCCTCTTCCTCTGTATACTCTCCTGTACTTCCACATTCCACCACCATGTCTCCTTTTCCTGCTACCAATTACTATGTTACCAGAATGATCATATTTATGTCATCAGGACACACACACGCATAGAATCCTGGAATGAGATTACAACCCCTGTCTATCTAGTCTTACACACTATAGATCACACTATTTATTGCATGTGCCACAGCTTAAGTCCAGATGCTGACCTTTCAGCTGGATGTCTTAAGGTGGATGACATCATCAGGCCTTGTAGAAGAAGGCAGTGTGGAAGCCAGCAGCAAGTTACAGGACCAAAAAGTGCATAACCATTTCAGGTGGATAGCCCATGATGGCATGGCAATTTTTCTGCAGGGTTATACACATACACATGCACCAAGTAGCCCAGAGTTAGGTTAGAACCCTTACCTCTCTAGTTTCATACCCTATCGCTCATAGTATTTATCGCACGGGCCAAGGCTTGAGTCTTGATATGGCACTGTCAGCTTCAGGTGGATGACATCATCAGGCCTTGTAGAAGAGGGCAGTGTGGAAGCCAGCAATAAGATACAGGGCCAACAAGTGTATAATCATTGCAAGTAAATAGCCCATGAAGGCATGGCAGTTGTTTTGCAGGGGTATGCACACACAAACACATGCACAGGCACCAAGTAGTGTGGAGTGAGATTCGAACCCTTACCTATCTTGATCTTGCATACTATAGATCACAGCAGTTATTGCATCTGCCATGGCTTAAATCATGGTGCTATCTTGTCAGCTGGCAGTCTTAAGGTGGATGACACCATCAGACCTTGTAGAAGATGACAGTGGGGAAGCCAGCAGCAAGCTACAAGACCAGGAAGCACATAACCACTGCAAGTGGATAGCCCTTGAGGGCATGGCAGTTGTTTTTCAGGGGTGTAGACACGCATGCACCAACTAGCCTAGAGTGAGATTAGAACCCCCTACCTATCTTGTCTTCTTTGCTATAGATCTCATTACTTATTGCATGCACCACAGATTGAGTCGGTTGTATATGTGATTGTAGGCACAGTACTTGTGAATTATACGATCTAGGTTTGTGTTGAACAGCATCTGTGGACTACAGAGGGATATTGCTTCATACTGTTATCTGCATTTAGTATCCTAGCAGTGAGATAACTGTTAATATCCTAGCTATGTGTGTACATTTACCAGTATAGCCATATGTGGCTTTTTGCAGTTATACAGGCAAATCTGTGGGTAGGAACAATGTGCCCTGTCCGTGCATTGAGAACATTATACATTACACCACCCGCTCATCTGCATCTCTCTACATGGTGACGTCTGACAGGCATAGGGGTCTGTATGTAATTGGATTATGTACTGTTGCACCTTTAGTTTGGATCCTTTAAGCAACAGTATGGCTGTGTGATAGTGCAGAGTAACAGAATAACCTATTAAAATAAAAGAAAAGCAAAGTTAATAAGTCTTTTTCCTTTAAGGAATTTAAAGACCAAATTAAAAATCTTAAACTAATAAAACACAAAGTATGGATGAGATAATTCCTGAGCTATATAAACTTTTACCTGATAATATTTTAAACATTCTATTAAATGCTTTTGAAGACGTTAAGCGTACATCTAATATATCCCAATAACGGAGATATTCTCTTATTACACCCATTTTAAAATCAGAAAACAACTTTACTCTATGTTCTTCTTATTGACCTATATCTCTTTTAAATGTAGACTGCAATATTTTCATGTCTATATTAGCAAAAAGATTAAATCAAATGCTCATTGGTTTAGCAAATGAAGATGAGCCTGGATTTATAGTTAATAGGAAAGCTCAAGATGATAACATAAGACTCTTTTCTTTGGTTGATATGGCAAATAAAAATAAAAAAGAGTTATCCATAATAAACTTAGATATGGATAAAGCTTATGACTCTGTGAATTGGTCATAGTTGTTTAGAATACTAAACAAATGAAACTTTTCCACTTATTTCATAACGTTAATTAAGAGCAGCTTTATGATAACTCAATTTCTTTTGTCAGAATAGGCTCCTTTATATGTAGCTCCTTTGATATCTTAAAAAGTATTATACAGGGATGCCCTTTATCACCTTTGCAACTTGCAGTTAAGATAGAGCTGTTTGCTAACTATATAAGATCTAGCATAAACATTAGTCAAGACTGCCGACCAGTCATGAGTGGAGTCTCACAGGTATCGGTCCTGGGTCCTCTTATGTCTGGCATCTACTTCTCAGAAGTCCAGGCCAGCATGGAGGGACTCTGGCTGACCAGGTTCACAGATGACTGCAAGCTGGGAGCCAATATTAACTCCTCAGGTGATGTAGACATCCTACAGAAAGGCCTCACTGAGACCAATGACTGATGTCAATACCATGGCCTTAAGCTTAATGCCAAAAAATGCGCCGTAATCCCCTTTGTGAAAAACTCAGTTCCCACTAATTACCCCATCTATGAGAGCCCACTGAACACTGAAGGCTTTATAAGAGATCTGGGGACACAGGTTGACAGCAATCTCTCCTTCGACCACCACATTGCCACTGTGGTCAGAAAGTCTTTCTATGTGGCACATCTTATTACTAAGGGTTTTGCATCCAGGAAGAAAGAGGTCATCATCTGTCTCTACTCTTCCCTCATTAGGCCAATCATCAAGTATAATGCCCCATTTGGCATGTACCTCACTAGACACATGCAACATCTGGAAAGGCCACAAAAGTACCTCATGAAGAGGATCCTTGGCCTTAAACACATGTCCTACATGGACAGACTCAAAGAACTCCAGCTATTCTCCGTCTCATATCATCTACTAAGATTTGATCTCTGCTTGACGTACAAAGCCATGTCTGACCCAGCTCTGTTAGAAATGCTGCATCTAAAGAAATCCACATCCCTCCACACCACACACTCCAGAGACTTCAACCTCATTACCACAATCAGGCTGTAGGTACACCACACTGTTTATTTTGAGTGCTTTTGTCAGAGTCAATGCTCCAACTTTTTCAGGTCTGAAGAAGTTGGAGCATTGACTCTGATGAAAGCGCTCACAATAAACGCTGTTTATTGTTTTACCAGTTTGTTTTTGTTTTGGAATTGTTCATTACCACAATCAACAGAACATGCTGGAGGGACAGGTTCATAACCCAGGGACTGCCCCTGCTCTGGAATAGACTTCCCATACATGTCAAGAAGAGCACCTCACAGGCCCTCTTCAAGAGACATCTTGATGAGTGGATGGGAAATAGAAAATTCACAATGGGGGTCACTGTAGTGGGCTTATTTGATAGAGGCATTGGGAACTAATGTTGGGCAGCACTATGCCTGGGCACTTCTATGGGCTAGGCTCGTGAAGGTTTCAGGGCCATTAGCCTAGTACACACCTATGAACCTATAAAATAAATGAAACATTTTCTTCTAAAATTCAAGTTTTTGCTGATGACATTCTGCTCACTAGTGGTAATATTAAAATCTCATAAGATTATATAGTTAGCTCTATGGATTATTTTGAAAACACTTCAGATCTGACATTAAATAACAATAAAACAAAAACCTTGCTTATCAACAAAGTAATAACCACTAAGTCAAATGCTTACAAAAATTTGGCTGGGACAATTTACAGCTAAAATATCTTTGAATTACTATTGAGACTAATGATAAAAAAATCAGTTTTAGTTAACTACCTCTTATCTAAAATCTTATTCTTTAGTCAGTCATGCATTCTTCTCCTTCTAAAAATGTTTAAAACAATAAACTCAGTTTTACTAAAGTACTTACTGTATTACAAAAAAGCAAGACTCTCCCTAGACTGTCCAATCAAAAGTTGGGAGAAGGTAAGTATTGGTTTCTTCAGTATTGCCTTATATTCTAAGTTTGTAATTATTAAATTAATACTCCAGTGGCTTGACTCCTCTTATGCTTCCTGTTAGAAATCTATACATGAAAATATACTAATACATAATTTATTTATTTATTGACATTTGTTTACCAGGAAATTCCGACTGGACGCAGGTCCATTTTCAGAGGAGGCCCGGAGATAAAAGCTCCATACAAGCAAAACAAGTACAAATGCAAAGCAAGTAATAACAAATCTATAATTCAAACTTATACAAATTTGGGCGTCAATACCTTTTTTGTGTTTTAAAAGACTATATATTAAATGGAAAACATAAATTCACTCTCTACCCTTTCATAAATCAAGTTATATTAATATTCAAGAGATTTATGAATTTGAATTATCTAATCAGAGATCCACTAATTATTTCCTATAGCTTTCACAAATGGATGCTTAATATATTTTAATACAAGGAAATGTTTGACTTAAAGAATATCAATTTAATTTATTGCCATCAGTTTCTGAAAGGGAATAAAATATACTCAGCTGATTATCTGATTGTTAGATACAGTCTGGAAAATAGTACTTGGTTAGATATACAAACATGTTAGGAATATATTCAAAACAAAATTAAAATAACATTAGACATAAAAGCTCAAACTATTCCAAAAATCCTAGACTTCTTTTCTAATATAAATAATAATTCATCTAAAGGTAAGTCATATTTGTCAATCATATATAAGATTATTAGAACTGAAGAATTTAATTTATTCCCCCTGAATTTGCATACTGTAATTACTCGACAAAAACAAATAAAGAAGAATTTTCTGAAAAATGTAAGAAACTATCCTTAAAAACTGCAGAAAAATCAACATCCTCTCTATACTGGAAGATTTATACATGGAAATTTTTGCACAGAATTTTTCTAAGACCCCACAAAATTGCTGTTATATATAAATCAGAGAAAATAAAATGCTGGAGATGCAATGAAGCCCTTGATGCAGATTTGGTTGATATGATCATAGAATACAACATAGTGTCATCTTTCTGGATTGATTTGAAAAGTTTTTGCCAAGCATTGTGGTCAGATAATTGTACTATTGCAGATTCCTTGATTTTGTTCAATGCCCTAATGCCAGATATTATTTCAATATTGCAAATACCTCTTCTTTTGTCTGTCTTAGCTATTGCTAGGAAAGTTATAACTAAAACACTGGAAATGCAAAACTACTCTGTCTTTTACTAGTGGAGTTATCTGTCTAACTAAATATGTTTGTAAAACTGAATTATTGACCATAAAAATGAGAACTAGAAATGTAACTCATCAATACATAACCTGGCAGAAATTTAATGATCTATTAGAAAAGTGCTAATGTTTCTGCATATATAATTCTTGTTATGGAGTTTTATACATAGTTTTTGTTTTATTTTGTTTCAAATTGTTGAATTATTGTTTGAATATGTAAAATAAAATAAAAACCTTAAAAAAGTGGATAGATGGGGTGCTATCCACCACCATTCTGCAAATTCCTATATTATTCCCACTGTGCACTCCCCTCTGCTTGTCCCCACATCCCCACCACTGTCCTATCAACCCCTTTTTTCATGCATTTCATCTGTTCAAAAATAGAATCACATACAATACACATAGACAGAGATGGCCCATTAAAAAGAAAAAAAAATCACTTTTTTGGCATTGTGCACCAATGGTCAGTGATGGTAAATGGTGTCACATCTTACAGGAATAACTGAAGATTTTGCCTTCAACCACACTAGTACAGTTATTTATATGCAAATGTGCTTATTCCCATCGTGATATAGAATTACATACAGATAACACTATGATGAGACATTTACTCTGACATCTTTATTAGACTGCTGGATGTAATGTATACATTATGGGATGATACAACTGTCATTACTGTGATGAAGATGGATGCCTATATTTTCCCTAGCTTCAATCATTTTTCATTATCCCTTCAAATGTGTGATTTTAACTTTGTGAAATATGACTTTCCATGCGGTATGCTCAGATAATGCTCAACTCTGCTGACTGCTTTTTGCATAGTGTTAAGGGTTTGAATTCAGATATAAATTAAACATTGTTTAATATATTTCTGTTAGTATTCTGTGTCAAACTGTTGGCTGCATGTTATTAATATTTTTATATTAATATTGTGTATCAAACAGTTGTAGATGTGTTATTAACCAACCATTATCCCACTTATCTCTTGATCATGTTTCTACTCTTAGTCCATGCTTGCTTCATATTAGAAAACCTTTACTATACAGAACATGACAGAATTATTATGATGACAAACAACAGATTAAGACATAATGTGTTCAGAAATAGCCCATAAACAAAAATGTTTTTACACCTCTCTCACTGTTTGTCTCTACCACTTTCTGTCTCACCACTCTTTTTTCTCAGCAGAGCACTATGAGGACACAGTTATTATCATATGTTGAACAAACTGTAGGAATGAATGTACACCACATGGGATGTTCCATTCTCATTACTATTATGAATTATGCAGAACACATACATCCTTGCTTCATATTGTTGTCATAGTCCCTTCAAATGTGTGTGTTTTAGCACCTGACATTTGGCTCCTTTTGAGGTGTGATCATTTAATGATCACATCTATAGACTGTCATTGCAGATTGGCAGGTATTTGAATCCAACATTGGGTCTTAAATTATAAACACTATCATTTCTCATAAAATTGTGTTGTATGACATTAGTGATATATATGTTGTTCCACCAGCCTACATATGTTGTTCCCTGATTAGTCCCTTAGGTGATTCATAATAATCCCACACCTACTCATACCTTAATAACCATAAGTGCAGGACTTCTGGTCAAATCAAGGATTTATGGGGTAACCGTCTTAAATCTATAGACAATCACCAGATACAAGGACAGTCTATGCACTTCTATTATCAAGGTAATAATACTTTACTACCATTATCATGACAAATGTGTAAATTATGTCACAGAAAACTTTAACATTATTTCCATGATGGTTGCCATGGAGTACAAAAAACACTGTTAATGCCCATTCCAAGTTCAAAAATTCAAAATATAATTACACATGCTGTAATAGTTTGCCATCACTCACACAAATGAGATTGTCAACAGTGCACTTCAGGAAGTGATTCACAAAAACAAAGTAATGTCAGTGGCTTGTATTATTTGTATATGTTGTAGTGGACTGCTGTACTAAAGATATGCTGGGTTAATTGAGATGTTGTCTGAACACTTCATTATGTAAATATATGTCTGCTTTCCAACACATTAGACTTGCAAATGGTGAACAATGTTGCAAAACATTTGCACATCTTCTTCCTGACTGGCACTAAGTAGTCTACTTTCAAATATTTTACCCATATGTTTATAATTTACACTGCACATTGTCCAAGCATAAGAAAACTTTGAAAATGGCACATAAAATAATTAATATCTGCATACAATCATCCTGAGCTGAACAAAAATAAATGCTTCGTTGTCAATCCACTGTTTCACAAGTATGATTATCATCAGTACACCATACTATGAACGAGCTATATGTGACTTACACTAGCACAATGTACACGAGTGACCGTTTATATAAAATATCTAAACAGTGTATAATTACTTGTGATCAACACACCTCTATTTGTTCTGCTTGTCAAAACACATTCCTTTCACTCCAACCTATGATACACACTATCTTCTCTGCAATACATAAATGTGGTAATCCTTACAAATATGGAGTGTTTGACATTTAAAGTAAGATTTCTGCTATGGCACTTGCATTTTATTCAATTTACTTTAGATTGTGTAGTTGTTCTACTACAGTAGCAATTGACTACCATGTGTGTGTGTGTGGGTGTGTGTGTGCGCGCATGTGTGTGTGCGCGTGTGTGTGTATGTGTGTGTGTGCGCAATTTATTCAATTTACTTTAGATGTGTAGGTGTTCAAGTACAGCAGCAACTGACTAGCATGAGTGTGTATATGTGTGTGGGGGGGGGGTTGTGTGTGTGTGCGTGTGTGTGTGTGTGTGTGTGTGTTTGCAGTGATAGGACTGGCTTCACACACATCTAATGTTAGCTCTTTAACTTAGGTAAAACTTTTACACCAGGATATTGCTGTCCCATCAATTTCTTCTATTTTTAACCATGACATCTCTGCAAAATACTGATGAGGACATAATTTCAAATGTGCTGTATCTCACTGCTATAATCAAACTTCTCCTGTTGTGCTTGCAGTTGATACTATGTACTTTAGATTGTCTAACTAGATAGGTAGGTTGTTTAAATCCAAAAATGTGGAACTAGTATGCATATGTGTGTGTTTGTAATGTTAGGTAGATGTTAGGTAGATAATGCTTCAACAAACATTTACACACATAGAGTGCTTCCCCATCAATGCTTTTCAGTTTTAGCTAAGACATCTTCTCTGTAACACACTAATGAAGTCTTGCTTTTAATTGTGCTTTATTTTACTGCTATAATCACACTTCTCCTGTGGTGTTTATGCTAAATGCTGCCTACTCTAGACTGTATCATTAGAGGTGGTGGTGGTTCGAATTCAAAAGTGTGGAGCTAGTGTGAGTATGTATGTCTGTAGTGATAGGTCAGTTTGGCTTCTACAACAGATTTAATGTGTACACTTCCACTCAGAAGAATCAGTAACACTGAGGGAGTGCCTCACCATCAATTTATTCCAGTTTTGCCCACCAACTAGAGTTGTTGGGGGTTAGAGTGCTTGTGCATAGGTTAGTGAGTTAGGGTTAGGGTCTTGGATATGTATTAAATGTTTGTTTGCAACTGTGAACATTTTAAGGTTAGGTAAAGTGATCGATATAATGTTGTTAGTGTGTGACTGTGTGTGTATGTGTGTAGAATATGTCTTGTATAGTGGCACTGTTACGGGAAAGTGTTTATTAATGTTTGATAACCCTAATGCTGCCCCTTCTCCAACCCTAACCCTAGACCTTATCTTAATAAAAATCTTCTCGTAACTCTGCTGCTATTCAGGAGAATTTTAAACTAGTGTTATGGGGGTATTAGTGTTCTGATCAGGAGAGGAAACAGATTTCCTTTGGTGAGATTTACAATTCAATATTTAATTTGTTCAAAATTATGTATGTTTGAACATATTTTGTTGTTTCCGATTCAACATTGAAAATATTTGATCATACATAACAAAACCACATATATATCTATCTATCTATATATATCTATATCTATATATATATATATATATATATATATATATATATATATATATATATATATATATTCACTTTAGAAGATTGAAAGCCCATAACACTGAAATTCAAAACATTGAGACCAAAATCTTGAAAATTCAAAACACTGAAAATTCAAAACATTGAATCCTATAACACTGAAACTACATAAGAAACCAACATTCAATGTATGCCAGCACAACTATATACAGAAACAAATAAAAAACTAACCATATTGCACTTTTCCAACTATAAACAGGGGGCAAACCCCCTTGCACTCCCCCATATCCCTGCTACGTAAATATATCACCTCTGAGATCGCACTACACAGAACAAAGTGTCAAACTTAGCCAATCTGTGCTTCATGACTACATGTTTAAATTGTAAAAAAACTATCCTCAACCTTCTCATAAAAACACTACTTCACTGTTAAAACATTACACATTACTATATATCTCTCCAATACTTACCGGAGTTTCATAGGTAACTTCAGTCATATTCCCTTCTTACCTGCTATAATAAAACATAATACATCTTAATGTAGTGTAGAGGGATCTTGGAGTTGATATATTTAGTAGCAGGGGGTGTGGGGGGCACAGCCCCCCACATAGGTGGTGCAGGAGTGCTTGGTCCCTGCTTATATTTGAAGAAGTGTAATATGGTTTGTTTTTCACTTGTTTCAGTATGTAGTTATGCTGGAATAAAGTACATGTTGCTTTCCTATGCTTTTTCAGTGTTATGGGATTCAATGTTTTGACTTTTCAGTGTTTTGAATTTTCAAGACTTTGGTCTCAATGTTTTGAATTTCAGTGTTATGGGCTTTCAGTCTTCTAAAGTGAATCCATATATGTGTGTGTTTGTGTGTGTGTGTATATATATATATATATATATATATATATAAATATGGATCTATGTCAAATTAGCAAATTACCATAACGTCAAGTTGCAAAACAGCAAGACGGAAACAATGAAAGTTTATTTTCACCAACTTCCAGATCGTCGTAAGTTTTCACCTGGTAAGTAAACAATCAGTCAACAAAACTTAAAAAAAAACAAACTGAAGCAAATAAAAAACAGTCAAGTGGGGTGCTTTACCCTCACATCCCCCATGTGGGGGCTATGCTCTCCACACCCCAACTAAATATACCAACTCTGAGATCGCACTACAGTGGAAAAAAGGGAAAAATTCACCACATTGGCCAACTGACTCCTTTTGTGGTGAAAACATATGATGATATGCACATTTCTGAATATAAACCTTCATCATTTCCACCTCATTGTTGTGAAACTTGACGTTTTGGCTTTTTGAGAATTTGAAGCAGATCTATATATATATATATATATATATATATATATATATATATATATATATATATATATATATATATATAGATGTGTGTGTGTGTGTGTGTGTGCATGTGTGTGTCTGTGTGTGTGTGATCAATAACCTCCTGCTAATTACATATACCAGTTTCAATACTGCACAGCAACGGGGTAAGGGGAAATTCCCAGATTCTGTTGTTTTGTGATCTTCCATCATGGAAAGCAGCCAAAAGGCTGAAAACCAAGGATGTAAAAGTGGTTGTTCTAATGAAAATTCACTCTTACAGCCTCCAATATACTAGACGTGATCATCACAAACATGGGGACAAAATGCTCCACACCGGAAGTATATCCCTCATTGGTAAGATCAGACCATAAATTAATCTCACTGGAAATCCACATCCCGCCCCCACCCCCACCCCCTGCACAAAAGACCACAGTGAAGAACTTCTCAAAAGCCAACTTCATACTTCTTAAGACTGAAGTGGTATCCTTCAAGGTCCCCGGGCCAGTGGAAACCACAACCCACACTGCTGAATCCTTTGCAAATGCCTACTAAGGGCACCTTCAAGAATGCATGGATCATGCAATCCCAAATAAAACCAAGACCCATTCCCCCA
>NC_056748.1:104698437-104705937 GCF_019279795.1 Protopterus annectens
GAGCAAGGAGGATGGTTGTGTGTGTGTGTGTGTGTGTGTGTGGTGTGTGTGTGTGTGTGTGTGTGTGTGTGTGTGTGTGTGTGTGTGTGTGTGTGGATGCAAGCTTAAGGGAGCTCTCTATGCTATTTAATGTGTGTGTCTGGAAACAAAGCATGGATCTAGAATGATTAATATGTCTGTCTAAGGATGCAGAACAGGGGAGCTGCACAATGATAATGTGTGGGTGTATGTGTGTGTGCGTGTGTGTGTTATTGTGTGTGTGTATGTGTGTTTGTGTGTGTGTGTTAGTGTGTGTGCAGCCGTAATGTGATGTGTGCATGTGTGTGCGTGTGTGTGGGATACCAACAGTGTCTAAAAGCAAATGATGTTGTGTGTGTGGAAAACAAGCAAGGGTCTGAAGTATTTGTCAATGCCTATCTATGTGTCTAAGTGAAGTTACAAGCAGGGTCTGAGTGTTGTATGCCTGTGTGTGTGTGTGTGCAGAAGAAGAAGAAGAAGAAAAACACTTGCCTTGTGCCAGAAGGGTTGCAAGCAGGGTCTGAGTGGGTGTGTTTGTGTGTGTGTGTGGGGGGGGAAGGTTGTGCGTGTGTGTGTGTGTGTGTGTGGATACAAGCAGGGAGCTGAGTGTGTTTACGTGTGTGCAGCCAATGTGTGGGGGGAATTGCAAAGCAGTGTCCTGAGGAGTGTGTGTGGGTGTGTGTGTGTGTGTGTGTTGTGTGTATGCAAGCAGGGTCTGAGTGTTTCTGTGTGTGACTGGATGCAAGCAAGGTCTGCGTTTTTGTATGTGTCTGGATGCAAGCATGGGCTGAGTTTGCATGTTTGTATGTGTATGCAAGCAGGGGCTGAGTGTGTGTATGTGTGTCTGTGTGTGGGTGTGTGGGAGCAAGGGCTGAGTGTGTGTGTGTGTGTGTGTGTTGTTGTGTGTGTTTGTGTGTTGTTGTGCAAGCAGGGCTGAGTCAATAATATCGTTGATGCAAGCAGGAAGTTGATTTTTATTATTATTAATGTGTATGCAAGCCGGGGCTGAGTGAGTGTGTGCCCTTTTGTGTGTGTGTGTGTGTGTGTGGTTGAAAGAAGGGGCTCAGTGTGTGTGTGTGTGTGTGTGTGTGTGTGTGTGTGTGTGGTTGAAAGAAGGGGCTCAGTGTGTGTGTGTGTGTGTGTGTTGCAGGGGTTTGCTAGCAAGGGTGAGTGTGTGTGGGGTTGCAAGCAAGGGGTGTATGTATGGGAGGGGTAATTGAAGGCAATTTTAGTTTCTTATTTTTCTGATAACTCATGGTAACACCCATTTTATTCTAGCAGGTTTGTAGCATTACTCAAGTAATCTTTATACATTGTCCCTGTTTTTTGGGCCTTTGTTCCCCTACAGTAAATTTTGGCTTTTTCCAGATTTTTATTGGTGCAAATTTGAGAGAGATAATTGCATGTCAAATGGATTTTACAAGGAGCTGAGAGCTTCAGCTTGTGTCTGTGTGTGTGTGTCTGTGTGTGTGTGTGTGTGTGTGTGTGTTGGGGGATGCAAGCAAGTGGTGAGTGTGTGTGGGATGCAATCAAGGGGTATTATGTGTGTGTGGGTTGGGGGATGCACGCAAGAGGTGAGTGTGTGGGGGGGGTGCAAGCAAGGGGTGAGTGTGTGGAGGGGGTGCAAGCAAGGGGTGAGGGTGTGTGTATGGTAGGTGGAATGCATGCGATTTCAGTTTATCTTTCCAAAAACGCATGTTAACACACATTTTATTCTACCATGTCTGAAACATTAGACAGTCGATATTTAAACTTTGTAAATGGTTTCGGACCTTTGCTCCTGCTACAGTAAATGTTTGCTTTTTCCAGATTTTTAGTGCTGTAAATTCAAGAGATATAGTTGCAAGTCAAGTGGATTTTACAATGAGATGAGAGCTTCAGGGAAAGAAAAATTTAGTTCTGCTTATGCCAAGCCTGTTTCTTCTGCTAGTAGCATAACACATAATATACTGGCTTTTGATGCTGAATGTTGTGTGTTCTATTCTAACGGTATGTTGATGGCTAACTGATACTGCACTGTCTAGTACTTTAATTGAGATGAAGCTGCAGTCCTTAGACTAATGTATTTTGGAGAAGATGCGTAGTAATTACAACCCTATGTTTGCCATACAGCCTAATTGTAACATTACTAGCTTATCATATTTTTGTGTAACATGGTAAATGTCTTCAAGGGCAACAGGCATTTTATTTGCAGATGTAGCACTGAAATAATAGTTATTTGCTAGCAGCTACCTCTTCATGAATTACAGATCTCTTATGTGTAATTATTTAGATTAATTTTACTTTTGCAGAGATTGTGCATATTTACTGATTGGTGCATTGTATCAACAAGTTTGAGTCGACTTTTAGAATGGAAATCTTTGGAATTGGGCAGCTTTGTCATTACTGGTCCATACATTGTGTCATTGCTTACAAGAAAAGTGTTCAACATAATACATTTAAAACACACTCCAATAAGTGTGCTGTACGATACAAGCAATATAATTTCATATAATCAGGAAGGTGAATCAAAGAACACATGTATGTTTGCATAGTCCAAACTATGTGTGCAAGGGGGACTATTTGAAATCACTCCAAAGGTACAGTTTTCCCCCAACTAATCAGATGCATTTTGTTTGGATGTGGATTTCAATGTTGTCTCAATCAATGTCAGTTTCGAGGCCAGAGAAGTTTTAAGGCAAAGTCTGTTGTCATTGTGGGCCTGCTTTTTGCTTTGTTTCCCAGATGTCTATCAGTATTTGTGCTATCAAAATTACAGGATTTAAATGGAATCAAAACAAGGCGTGTATATATGTGTGTGTGTGTGTGTGTGTGTGTGCGTGTGCGTGTGTGCGTGTGTGTATGTGCATGCAAACAAGGTGTGAGCATGTGTGTGTGGGGGGTGGGGATGCTAGCAAGAGGTGAGCATGTGTGGATGCAAGCAATTTCAGTTTCTTATCTTTCCAAAAATGCATGGCAACGCACAATTTATTCTAGCAAGTTGGTAACATTAGACAAGCAATCTTTATACTTTGTTCCTAGTTTCAGGTCTTTGTTCACCCTCCATTAAACTTTGGCCTTTTCCAGATTTCTAGTGCTGCAAATTCCAGAGATAGGAGTTTCATGTCGTAAGTTTTTATTATGGATTTTACAAGGAACTGAGAGATTCAGTGGAAGAGAAGTTTGCACTGCACATAGCACATCAGATGTGTTTATATTACATATTCAAACTTTTAAAAGTTCGAACATTGTATGGCCGACAACATATGCTCGAACTTTTAAAAGTTCAAAAACTGTAATAAAAAAATAAACCTAAGAAAAAAACAATTTGAACTGTTTAAGCAGGGGGAAAGCCCCCCCCTGCAGCCCCTACACTCCCTGCTATTTAAATATACCAACTCTGAGATCGCACTACAGTGCAGAAAATGGAAATCTTCCCATTCTACATTTTAATAAGACGTCTCAATTAAAATGTTCGAACTTTTAGACGTTTTGATCATATGGTGTTGACCATATAACATTCAAAGCTTTTAAAAAAGTTCGCGACAACGTGACCTGAACCCCTCAACACATGGTATGCTTGCTTTTGCTGCAGAAGGTTGTGTGTTCTATTCCGACAGTATGTAGATGGAAAACTGTTACTGTACTGTCTTGTTTCTTAAAGTAGGAGGATGCTGCAGTCCTGAGAAGGTCCTCCTTTTGGAGAAGATACATAGTAACTATGAACCTGTTTTAAGTGTGCCATGCATTTCTTACTGCGATACTACTAGCTTATAATTTTTTAGTGTAACATAGGCAATGTATTCTGGGGCAACAAGCACTTCATTTCTAGAGGAAACACTGAAATATAAAGTTGTTTCTTAGCGACAACCTCTTCATTGGTTACATATATCTTATGCAGAATTATTTAACTGAATTTTACTTTTGCAGAGATTGTGCATATGAACTGCTATTTGTGCATTGTATTGATAAGTTTGGTAGACTTGCTAGAGCCGCCATGCAAATTTTGGAAATGGGCATTTATTTCATTACTGGTTCACAAATTTTCATGGATGGCACAATGGTCTAGCAGTAGCATTATCACCACAGAGCAAGAGGTTTTCTGGTTATATTCTCAGCTGGAGTTCCTCCTCTGTGGAGGATGTATGTCCTCATTGCATTTGTGAGGGTTTCTTTTGGGTACTCTGGTTTGCTCACACATTTCAAGATGTGCATCTGGAGCATTTTTACCTGGGCCTCTGCAGAAAGTTGGCTACATTCCATGTTATAATTTCCAGGTTAACAAATGAAAAATAAATAAAATTGCTCATAGTAATCAGTTATAAAACACATTCCAATATCTGCGTTATGATACAAGCAATATCATTTCATATAATCGGGAAGATGAATCAAAGAAACTGCGATAATGTTTTGTAGTCCAAATATAATATTACTAAGGGGGCCTATTTGAAATCGGCCCAAAGATACAGTTTACCCTCAACTAACCAGATGCATTTTGTTTGGATGTAGGTTTTAATGCTGTCTCAATCCAAATGTGTCAGTTGCAAGGCCGAGAGAAAGGTGAAGAGGAGCTAAGTAATCTGTTGATATTGTGGGACTGTGTATTGCTTTCTTTCCCAGATGCCTATCAGTATTTGTGCTATCAAAATTACAGGATTTAAATAGAATCCAAACAAGCTGTGTGTGTGTGTGTGTAAGTAATTTGTAGCGTTGAACATGCACAGTGAGATTTTGGCTGTGTGCAGACGTATTATGGGGATGCAGCGGATGTGTACGTCGAATGGAGTTCAAGCGAGGCTGAGTACCCTGTGTGTGTGTGTTAATGGGGGTGTGAGTGGAGTGTGTGAGTATGGGGGTGGAATGCAAGTAAGGTGTGTATGTGTGTGTGTGTGTGTGTGTGTCTGTGTGTGTGTGTGCGCATGTCTGTGTGTGTGTGTTTGTGTATGTGTTGGGGGCATGCAAGCAAGTGGTGAGTGTGTTGGGGATGCAATCAAGGTGTATTATGTGTGTGTGGGTTGGGGGATGCACGCAATGGGTGAGTGTGTGGGGGGGGTGCCAGCAAGGGGTGAGTGTGTGGAGGGTGCAGGAAGTGAGGTGAGGGTGTGCCAATGACATGGTAGGTGGAATACCAAGCCGATTTCAGTTTATCTTTCCAAAAAGCATGGGTTAACACACATTTTAATCCCAGCATAATAAAAGTGATTAGACAGTCGATATTTAAACTTTGTCCATGGTTTCGGACCTTTGCTCAATCTCTACAGCAATTTTGCTTTTCCAGATTTTTAGTGCTGCAAATTCGAGAGATATAGTTGCATGTCAAGTGGATTTTGTAAGGTGCTGAGAGCTTCAGGGAAAGAAAAGTTTAGTTCTGCTTGCTGTCGGCAGAGCTGCTGCGATGGCCAGCCTGTTTCTACTGCTAGTAGCACAAGACATAATATACTGGCTTTTGATGCAGAAGGTTGTGTGTTCTATTCTATGATCAAGTTGTTGATGGCTAACTGATACTGCACTGTCTCCGTGCTTTTAAATTGAGACGAAGCTGCAGTCCCTTGGGGACTAATGTGACCTATTTTGGGAGAAGATGCTGTAGTAATTACAACCCTATAGTTTGCCATACAGCCTAATTGTAACATTACTTCAGCTTCATCATATTTTGTGTGTAAATATGGGTAATGTCTTCAAGGGCAACAGGCATTTTATTTGCAGATGTAGCACTGAAATAATAGTTATTTGCTAGCAGCTACCTCTTCATTAGTTACAGATCTCTTATGTGGAATTATTTAGATGAATTTTACTTTTGCAGAGATTGTGCATATTTACTGATTGGTGCATTGTATCAACAAGTTTGAGTCGACTTTTAGAATGGAAATCTTTGGAATTGGGCAGTTTTGTCATTACTGGTCCATACATTGTGTCATTGCTTACAAGAAAAATGTTCAACATAACACATTTGAAACACACTTCAATAAGTGTGCTGTATGATACAAGCAATATAATTTCATAATCAGGAAGGTGAATCAAAGAACACATGTATGTTTGCATAGTCCAAAATATGTGTGCAAGGGGGCCTATTTGAAATTAGTCCAAAGGTACAGTTTTCCCCCAACTAACCAGATGCATTTTCTTTGGATGTGGGTTTCAGTGCTGTCTCAACCAATGTCAGTTTCGAGGCCAGAGAAGTTTTAAGGCGACGTCTGTTGTCATTGTGGGCCTCCTTTTTAATTTGTTTTCCAGATGTCTATCAATATTTCTGCTATCAAAATTACAGGATTTAAATGGAATCAAAACAAGGCGTGTGTGTGTGTGTGTGTGTGTGTGTGTGTGTGTGTGTGTGTGTGTGTGTGTGTGTGTGTGTGTGTGTGTGTCTGTGGATAATAACGCTGCAGCGCCAAGGTGTGTGTTTGTGTGTATGTGCATGCAAACAAGGTGTGAGCATGTGTGTGTGGGGGGGTGGGGATGCTAGCAAGAGGTGAGCATGTGTGGATGCAAGCAATTTCAGTTTCTTATCTTTCCAAAATGCATGGCAATGCACAATTTATTCTAGCAAGCTGGTAACATTAGACAAGCAATCTTTATACTTTGTTCCTGGTTTCAGGTCTTTGTTCACCCTCCATTAAACTTTGGCCTTTTCCAGATTTCTAGTGCTGCAAATTCCAGAGATAGAGTTTCATGTCAAGTGGATTTTACAAGGAACTGAGAACTTCAGGTGAAGAGATGTTTGCAATGCACATAGCACATCAGATGCATTTATATTACATATTCAAACTTTTAAAAGTTCGAACATTGTATGGCCGACAACATATGCTCGAACTTTTAAAAGTTCAAAAATGTAATAAAAAAATGAACCAAAGAAAAAACCTAATTGAACAGTTTAAGCTGGGGGAAAGCTCCCTGAATCCCCTACACTCCCTGCTATTTAAATATACCAATTCCAAGATTGCACTATAGTGCAGAAAAGGGAAATCTTCCCATTCTACATTTTATGGAAATCTCCGTTAAAATGTTCGAACTTTTATGTTTAATCATATGGTGTCGACCCTATGATGTTCGAACTTTTAAAAGTTCGACAACGTGACATAGACCCCCAACACGTGGTATGCTTGCTTTTACTGCAGAAGGTTGTGTGTTCTATTCCAACAGTATGTAGATGGATAGCTGTTACTGTGCTGTCTTGTTTCTTAAAGTAGGAGGATGCTGCAGTCCTGAGAAGGTCCTCCTTTTGGAGAAGATACATAGTAACTATGAACCTGTTTTAAGTGTGCCATGCATTTCTTACTGCGATACTACTAGCTTATAATTTTTTAGTGTAACATAGGCAATGTATTTTGGGGCAACAAGCACTTCATTTGTAGAGGAAACACTGAAATATAAAGTTGTTTCTTAGCGGCACCCTCTTCATTGGTTACATATATCTTATGGAGAATTATTTAGCTGAATTTTACTTTTGCAGAGATTCTGCATATGAACTGCTATTTGTGCATTGTACTGATAAGTTTGGTAGAC
>NC_056748.1:104708437-104710937 GCF_019279795.1 Protopterus annectens
ATAATAATAATCAATATTAATGTGTTTGTGTGTCTGTCTGCATGTGTGTGTGTGTGTGTGTGTGTTAATGTGTGTGTGTATATACAACCAAGGTGTGTCTATGTGTGTGTGTGTGGATGGAAGCAAAAAGGGATCAAATTAATGTTAATAATAATATGTAATATGTATACAATAATAATATGTGTGTGTAAATGTGTTGGTGGGATACAAAGCAAAGCGGTATAATACGTAATAATGTGTGTGTGTGTGTGTGTGTGTGTGTTGGTGGGATTGGCATTAATAGCGGTATTATTATTATTATTATTATGTGTGCATGTGTGTGTGTGTGTGTGTGTGTGGTGGGATGCAAGGTGTATAGGGGTTGGGGATGCAAGCTGAGCAACAGTGTGTGTGGCCCAATACAATGGGAGAGAGGATGAAAGTGAGGGGTGTGTGTGGGGGATGATGCAATCGAGGGGCATCTGTGTGGTCGGGCTGCAAGTGGGGGTGTGTGTGTGTGAATGTGATGCAAGCGAGTGGTGTGTGAGGTGTGGATGCAAGCAAGGTGTGTGTGCATATGTTTGTGGGGGATGCAAGCAAGGGGTGTGGGTGGGTGTTTGTGGTGTTGCAAGCACTTTCAGTTTCTTATCTTTCTGAAAACCCATGGTTAGACACATCATTCTTTCAACTTTGTAACATTAGACAGCAACCTTTATACTTTGTCCCTAGTTTTCGGCCTATGTTCTTCCTCCAATAAATTTTTGCTTTTTCCATATTTCTAGTTCTGCAAATTCCAGAAACAGTGTTGCATGTCAAGTGGATTGTACAAGCAGTTGAGAGCTTCAGGAGAATGACAGTTTAGTTCTGCTTATGGCAATTCTGTTTATACTGCTAGTAGCACAGGACATAGTATACCTGTTTTGATGCAGAAGGTTGTATGTTATATTATGATGGTATGTCGATGGATATCTGATAATGTACTGTCTAGTACTTTACAGTGAGAGAATGCTGCAGTCCTGAAAATGTACTTCTTTGGAGGAGGTGCCTAGTAATTAATCTGCTTGCCCCTTTGCCATCCTTCCCCTATTGCAATATTACTAGTTTACAATTTTTTTCAATGTAACATAGGCAGTTCTGTCATCAAGGGCAACTTTCAATGTTTTCAAGAACAACATTTAGTTTATTTGTAACCAGCGAAACACTACAATATAACATTGTTTGGTAGTAGCAACCTCTTTAGTTACAGGTCTTTAATGTGGCATTATTTACAGGACTTGTACTTCTGCAGAGATTGTCCATATTTGCTGGTATCAGTGGATTGCGCATTTATGTCATTACTGGTTCACAAATTGTCATAGATGGCACAGTGGTCCAGCAGTAGCATTGTCACCTCAGAGCAAGAGGTTTTCTGGTTCTATTCTCAGCTCTGTGGAGCCTGTATGTCCTCACTGCTTTTGTGTTGGTTTTTTTCTGGGACTCTGGTTTGCTCACACATTTCAATATGTGCATCTGCAGCATTTCTACCTGGTCCTTTGCAGAAAGTTGATTACATTCCAAGTAGTACTTTCCAAGTTAACAAATAAAAAATAAATACAATTGTTCAAAGTAATCAGTTTTAAAACACACTCCAATAAGTCTGCTTTACGATACAAGCACTATAATTTCATATAATCAGGAAGGTGAATCAAAGAACACGTGTACGTTTGCAAAATCCAAAATATTTGTGCAAGGGGGCCTATTTGAAATCAGCCTAAAGGTACAGTTTACCCCCAACTAACCAGATGCCCTTTGTTTGGATGAGGGTTTTAATGCTGTCTCAATCATTGTCAGTTGCAAGGCCAGATAAGTTAAAAGGCTAAGTCTGTTGCTAATGTGGGACTGCTGTTTGCTTTCTTTCCCAGATGCCTATCAGTATTTGTGCTATCAGCAGTACAGGATTTAAATGGAATCCAAAGAAGCTGTGTGTGTGTGTGTGTGTGTGTGTGTGTGTGTGCACATGAGGATGCCAGTGAGGGGTGTCGGTGTGTGCATGTGTGTGGGGATGAAACCGAGGGGTGTGTGTGTTGGGGGATGCAAGCGAGTGGTGCTTGTGTGTGTGTGGGGGGGATGCAAGTGACTGAAATGTGTGTGTGTGGTGGGTGGGATGCAAGCAAGGTGCTTGTGTTTTTGTGTGTGTGAGTGTGTGCATGTTTGTGTTGGGATGAAGTGTGTGTGATATTATTATTGTGTGTGTGTGTGTGTGCATGTTATGTGGGGATGCAAGTGGGGAACATGTATGTATGTGTGTGTGTGTGTGTGTGTGTGTGTGTGTGTGTGTCTGTGTCTATGTGACTAATCTGCCTGTGTGTTATTAATGTGTGGGATGCATTAGTGGGGTGTGTGTGGCACGCCTGTGTGTGTGTGTGTGTGTGTGTGTGTGTGTGTGTTTGTGAGGGGCATGCAAGTGGGGAGTGTGTGTGTGATGCGTGCTTGTGGGGGATGCAAGTAGAATTAATGACAATGTGTGTGTGTGTAGAAGTGT
>NC_056748.1:104713437-104725937 GCF_019279795.1 Protopterus annectens
ACTGTGTGTATGTGTGTGTGTGTGTGTGTGTGTGTGTGTCTGGAAGCAAGCAGGGTCTGAGTGTTTGTATGTCTGTCTGGATGCAAGCAGGGGCTGAGTGTGTGTGTGTGTGTGTGTGTGTGTGTGTATGTATGTTTGTGTGTGAGAGTGTGTGAAAGCAATGACTGTGTGTGTGTGTGTGTGTGTGTGTGTGTGTGTGTGTGTTTGTGTGTGTGTTGATGCAAGCAGGGTCTGAGTGTTTGTATGTCTGTCTGGATGCAAGCAGGGGCTGAGTGTGTGTGTGTGTGTGTGTGTGTGTGTGTGTGTGTGTGTGTGTGTGTGGAAGCAAGACTGTTTGTGTGTGTGTGTGTGTGTGTGTGTGTGTGTGTGTGTGTGTGTGTGTGTGTGTGTGTGTGTGTGTGCAGTCAGTGTGTGCGTTGATGCAAGCAGGGGCTTAGTGTGTGTGTGTGTGTGTGTGTGTGTGTGTGTGTGTGTGTGTGTGTGTGTGTGTATGTGTATGCAAGCAGGGCCTGAGTGTGTGTGTGTGTGTCTGGATGCAAGTAGCAGCTGATTCTGTGTGTGTGTGTATGGAAGCAAGGAGAAAGTGTTTGTGTGTGTGTGTGTGTGTGTGTGTGTGTGTGTGTGTGTGTGTGTGTGTGTGTGTGTGTATGCATACAGGAGCTGAGAGTGTGTGTGTGTGTGTGTGTATGAAAGAAGGGGCTCAGTGTATGTGTGTGTGTGTGTGTGTGTGTGTGTGTGTTTTGAAGGCTGTAAGCAAGAGGTGTGTGTGTGTTTGGGATGCAGTCAAGGGGTATTATGTGTGTGTTCGTTGGGGGATACACGCAAGAGGTGATTGTGTGAGGGGGGTGCAAGCAAGGGGTGAGTGTGCAGAGGGTGTGCAAACAAGGGGTGAGGGTGTGTATGGGAGGTGGAATGCAAGCAATTTCATTTTATCTTTCCAAAAACGCATGGTAACACACATTTTATTCTAGCATGTGTAAACATTAGACAGTCAATATTTAAACTCTGTCCATGGTTTCGGACCTTTGCTCCCGCTACAGTACATTTTTGCTTTTTCCAGATTTTTAGTGCTGCAAATTTGAGAGACATAGTTGCATGTCAAGTGGATTTTACAAGGAGCTGAGAGCTTCAGGGAAAGAAAAATTTAGTTCTGCTTATGCCAAGACTGTTTCTACTGCTAGTAGCACAACACATAATATACTGGCTTTTGATGCAGAAGGTTGTGTGTTCTATTCTAACAGTATGTTGATGGCTAAATGATACTGCACTGTCTAGTACTTTAATTTAGATGAAGCTGCAGTCCTTAGACTGATGTATTTTGGAGAAGATGCGTAGTAATTACAACCCTATGTTTGCCATACAGCCTAATTGTAACATTACTAGCTTATCATATTTTTGTGTAACATGGTAAATGTCTTCAAGGGCAACAGGCATTTTATTTGCAGATGTAGCACTGAAATAATAAAGTTATTTGCTAGCAGCTACCTCTTCATTAATTACAGATCTCTTATGTGGAATTATTTAGATGAATTTTACTTTTGCAGAGATTGTGCATATTTACTGATTGGTGCATTGTATCAACAAGTTTGAGTCGACTTTTAGAATGGAAACCTTTGGAATTAGGCAGTTTTGTCATTACTAGTCCACACATTGTGTCTCTGCTTACAAGAAAAATGTTCAACATAATACATTTGAAACACACTTCAATAAGTGTGCTGTATGATACAAGCAATATAATTTCATAATCAGGAAGGTGAATCAAAGAACACATGTATGTTTGCATAGTCCAAAATATGTGTGCAAGGGGGCCTATTTGAAATTAGTCCAAAGGTACAGTTTTCCCCCAACTAACCAGATGCATTTTCTTTGGATGTGCGTTTCAATGCTGTCTCAATCAATGTTAGTTTTGAGGCCATAGAAGTTTTAAGGCTAAGTCTGTTGTCATTGTGGGGACTGCTTTTTTCTTTGTTTCCTAGATGTCTATCAGTATTTGTGCTATCAAAATTACAGGATTTAAATGGAATCCAAACAAGGTGTGTGTGTGTGTGTGTGTGCAAACAAGGGGTAAGCATGTGTGTGTGTGGGGTCGGGGGTTGGGGATGCTAGAAAGCGGTGAGCGTGTGTGAATGCAAGCAATTTCAGTTTCTTATCTTTCCGAAAATGCATGGCAACACACACTTTATTCCATCAAGTTGGTAACACTAGACGAGCAATCTTTATACTTTGTCCCTGGTTTCAGGTGTTTGTTCACCCGCCAGTAAACTTTGGCTTTTTCCAGATTTCTAGTGCTGCAAATTCCAGAGATAGAGTTTCATTTCAAGTGGATTTTACAAGGAACTGAGAGCTTCAGGGGAGAGAAGTTTGTACTGCACATAGCACAACAGATGCGTTTATATTGTATATTCAAACTTTTAAAAGTTTGAACATTGTATGGATGACACCATATGCTTGAACTTTTAAAAGTTAGAAAATGTAATAAAACAATAAACCAAAGAAAAAACCTAACTGAACGGTCTAAGCAGGGGGCCAGCCCACCTGCACCCCCTACACTCCCTGCTATTTAAATATACCAACTCCGAGATAGCACTACAGTGCAGAAAAGGAAAATCTTCCCATTCTACATGGTACTGAGTTCTCCATTAAAATGTTCAAACTTTTAAATTTGATCATATGGTGTCGACCATATGACGTTCAAACTTTTAAAATTTCGACATCCTGATACAGACCCCAGCACATGCTATGCTTGCTTTTACTGCAGAAGGTTGTGTGTTCTATTCCGACAGTATGTAGATGGATAGCTGTTACTGTGCTGTCTTGTTTCTTAAAGTAGGAGGATGCTGCAGTCCTGAGAATGTCCTCTTTTGGAGAAGATACATAGTAACTATGAACCTGTTTTAAGTTTGCCATTCATTTCTTACTACAATACTACTAGCTTATAATTTTTTAGTGTAACATAGGCAATGTATTCTGGGGCAACAGGCACTTCATTTGTAGAGGAAACACTAAATATAAATTGTTTGTTAGCGGCAACCTCTTCACTGGTTACACATATCTTATTGAGAATTATTTAGCTGAAATTTACTTCTGCAGATATTGTGCATATTTACTGGTATTTGTGAATTGTATTGACGAGTTTGGTAGACTTGCAGAAAGTAAATGTTTGGAATTGGGCATTTATGTCATTACTGGTTCACAAATTATCATGGATGGCACAGTGGTCTAGCAGTAGTATTGTCACCTCAGAGCAAGAGGTTTTCTGGTTCTTTTCTCAGCTGGAGTGCCTTCTCGGTGAAGGCTGTATGTCCTCACTGCATTTGTGTGGGATTTTTTGGGGTACTCTAGTTTGCTCACACATTTCAGGATGTGCATCTGGAGCATTTCTCCCTGGGCCTCTGCAGAAAGTTGGCTACATTCCAAGTTTTACTTTCCAGGTTAACAAATGAAAAATAAATAAAATTGTTCATAATAATCAGTTTTAAAACACACTCCAATAAGTCTGCTTTATGATACAACCAATATTATTTCATATAATCAAGAAGATGAATCAAAGAACACATGTACGTTTGCATAGTCCAAAATATGTGTGCAAGCTGGCCAATTTGAAATCAGCCCAAAGGTACATTTTACCCCCAACTAACCAGATGCATTTTGTTTGGATGCGGGTTTTAATGCTATCTCAATCAATGTCAGTTTCGAGGCCAGAGAAGTTTTAAGGCTAAGTCTGTTGTCATTGTGGGACTGCTTTTTTCTTTGTTTCCTAGATGTCTATCAGTATTTGTGCTATCAAAATTACAGGATTTAAATGGAATCCAAACAAGGTGTGTGTGTGTGTGTGTGTGTGTGTGTGTGTGTGTGTGTGTGTGTGTGTGTGTGTGTGTGTGTGTGTGTGTGTGTGTTTGTTTATGCAAACAAAGGGTGAGCATGTGTGTGTGGGGATAGGGGGTTGGGGATGCAAGCAAGGGGTGAGCGTGTGTGGATACAAGCAATTTCAGTTCCTTATCTTTCCAAAAATGCATGGAAACACACACTTTATTCTAGCAAGTTGGTAAGATTAGACAAGCAATCTTTATACTTTGTTCCTGGTTTCAGGTCTTTGTTTCCCCTCCAGTAAACTTTGGCTTTTTCCAGATTTCTAGTGCTGCAAATTCCAGAGATAGAGTTTCATGTCAAGTGGATTTTACAAGGAACTGAGAGCTACAGGGGAAGAGAAGTTTGTACTACACATAGCACAACAGATGTGTTTATATTGCATATTCGAACTTTTAAAAGTTTGAACATTGTATGGCTGACCAATATGCTTGAACTTTTAAAAGTTCGAAAATGTAATTAAAAAAATAAACCAAAGAAAAAAACAAATTGAACGGTTTAAGCAGGGGGAAAGCCCCCCTGCACCCCCTACACTCCCTGCTATTTAAATATACCAACTCTGAGATCGCACTACAGTGCAGAAAAGGGAAATCTTCCCATTCTACATAGTACATAGATCTCCATTAAAATGTTCAAACTTTAAAGTTTAATCATATGGTACCAACCATATGACGTTCGACGTTTTAAAAGTTGGACAACGTGATATAGACCCCAACACATGGTATGCTTGCTTTTGCCGCAGAAGGTTGTGTGTTCTATTCTGACAGTATATAGCTGGAAAGCTGTTACTGTACTGCCTTGTTTCTTAAAGTAGGAAGATTCTGCAGTCCTGGGAATTTTTGCAGAAGATACATAGTAACTATGAACCTGTTTTAAGTTTGCCATTCATTTCTTACTACAATACTACTAGCTTATAATTTTTTAGTGTAACATAGGCAATGTATTCTGGGGCAACAGGCACTTCATTTGTAGAGGAAACACTAAATATAAATTGTTTGTTAGCGGCAACCTCTTCACTGGTTACACATATCTTATTGAGAATTATTTAGCTGAATTTTACTATTGCTGAGATTGTGCATATTTACTGCTATTTGTAAATTGTATTGACAAGTTTGGTAGACTTGCAGAATGTAAATGTTTGGAATTGGGCATTTATGTCATTACTGGTTGAAATTATCATGGATGGCACAGTGGTCCAGCAGTAGCATTGTCACCTCAGAGCAAGAGGTTTTTTGGTTCTATTCTCAGCTGGAGTGCCTTCTCTTTGGAGGCTATATGTCTTCACTCAATTTGTGTGGGTTTCTTTTGGGTACTCTGGTTTGCTCACACATTTCAAGACGTGCATCTGGAGCATTTCTACCTGGGCCTCTGCAGAAAGTTGGCTACATTCCAAGTTATACTTTCCAGGTTAACAAATGAAAAATATATAAAATTGTTCATAGTAATCAGTTTTAAAACACACTCCAATAAATCTGCTTTATGATACAAGCAATATAATTTCATATAATCAAGAAGATGAATCAAAGAACACATGTACGTTTGCATAGTCCAAAATATGTGTGCAAGGGGGCCAATTTGAAATCAGCCCAAAGGTGCAGTTTACCCCCAACTAACCAGATGCATTTTGTTTGGATGTGGGTTTTAATGCCGTCTCAATAAATGTCAGTTGCAAGGCCATAGAACTTGTAAGGCTAAGCTTGTTGTTATTGTGGGACTGCTTTTTGCTTTCTTTCCCAGATGCCTATTAATATTTCTGCTATCAGAATTACAGGATTTAAATAGAATCCAAACAAGCTGTGGTGTGTGTGTGTGTGTGTGTGTGTGTGTGTGTGTGTTGGGAGTTGTAAGCAAGTGTTGTGTGTGTTTGGAATGCAGTCAAGGGGTATTATGTTTGTGTGGGTTGGGGGATGCACTCAAAAGGTGAGTGTGTGAGGTGGGTGCAAGCAAGGGGTGAGGGTGTGTACGGGAGATGGAATGCAAGCAATTTCAGTTTATCTTTCCAAAAACACATGGTAACACACATTTTATTCTAGCTTGTCTGAAACATTAGACAGTCAATATTTAAACTTTGTCCATGGTTTCGGATCTTTGCTCCCACTACAGTAAATTTTTACTTTTTCCAGATTTTTAGTGCTGCAAATTCGAGAGATATAGTTGCATGTCAAGTGGATTTTACAAGGTGCTGAGAGCTTCAGGGAAAGAAAAGTTTAGTTCTGCTTATGGCCAGCCTGTTTCTACTGCTAGTAACACAACACATAATATACTGGCTTTTGATGCAGAAGGTTGTGTGTTGTATTCTAACAGTATGTTGATGGCTAACTGATACTGCACTCTCTAGTACTTTAATTTAGATGAAGCTGCAGTCCTTAGACTGACTTATTTTGGAGAAGATGCGTAGTAATTACAACCCTATGTTTGCCATACAGCCTAATTGTAACATTACTAACTTATCATATTTTTATGTAACATGGGCAATGTCTTCAAGGGCAACAGGCATTTTATTTGCAGATGTAGCACTGAAATAATAAAGTTATTTGCTAGCAGCTACCTCTTCATGAATTACAGATCTCTTATGTGAAATTATGTAGATGAATTTTACTTTTGCAGAGATTGTGCATATTTACTGATTGGTGCATTGTATCAACAAGTTTGAGTCGACTTTTAGAATGGAAATCTGTGGAATTAGGCAGTTTTGTCATTACTGGTTAATACATTGTGTCATTGTTTACAAGAAAAATGTTCAACATAATACATTTAAAACACACTCCAATAAGTGTGCTGTACGATACAAGCAATATAATTTCATTATAATCAGGAAGGTGAATCAAAGAACACATGTATGTTTGCACAGTCCAAACTATATGTGCAAGGGGGCTATTTGAAATCAGTCCAAAGGTACAGTTTTCACCCAACTAACCAGATGCATTTTGTTTGGATGAGGGTTTCAATGCTGTCTCAATCAATGTCAGTTTCGAGGCCAGACAATTCTTAAGGCTAAGTCTGTTGTCATTGTGGGACTGCTTTTTGCATTGTTTCCCAGATGTCTATCAGTATTTGTGCTATCCAAATTACAGTATTTAAATGGTATCCAAACAAGGTGTGTGTGTGTGTGTGTGTGTGTGTGTGTGTGTGTGTGTGTGTGTGTGTGTGTGTGTGTGTATGCATGCAAACAAGGGGTGAGCATGTGTGTGTGTGGGGGTGGGGGTTGGGGATGCTAGCAAGGGGTGAGGGTGTATGGATGCAAGCAATTTCAGTTTCTTATTTTTCCAAAAATGCATGGCAACACACACTTTATTCTATCAAGTTGGTAACATTAGACAAGAAATCTTTATGCTTTGCTCCTGGTTTCAGGTCTTTGTTCACCCTCCAGTAAACTTTGGCTTTTTCCAGATTTCTAGTGCTGCAAATTCCAGAGATAGAGTTTCATGTGAAGAGGATTTTAGAAGGAACTGAGAGCTTCAGGGGAAGAGAAGTTTGCACTGCACATAGCACAACAGATGCGTTTATATTATATATTCGAACTTTTAAAAGTTCGAACATTGTATGAACGACACCATATGCTTGAACTTTTAAAAGTTCGAAAATGTAATAAAACAATAAACCAAAGAAAAAAACTAATTGAACGGTCTAAGCAGGGGGCCATTTAAATATACCAACTCTGAGATAGCACTACAGTGCAGAAAAGGAAAGTCTTCCCATTCTACATGGTAGGGAGTTCTCCATTAAAATGTTCAAACTTTTAAGTTTGATCATATGGTGTCAACCATATGACGTTTGAACTTTTAAAAGTTGGACAACGTGATATAGACCCCAACACATGGTATGCTTGCTTTTTCTGCAGAAGGTTGTGTGTGTTTTATTCTGACAGTATGTAGCTGGAAAGCTGTTACTGTACTGTCTTGTTTCTTAAAGTAGGAAGATGCTGCAGTCCTGGGAATGTCCTCCTTTTGGAGAAGATACATAGTAACTATGAACCTGTTTTAAGTTTGCCATTCATTTCTTACTGCAATGCTACTAGCTTATAATTTTTTAGTATAACATTGGCAATGTATTCTGGGGCAACAGGCACTTAATTTGTATAGGAAACACTGAAATATAAAGTTATTTGTTAGCGGCAACCTCTTCATTGGTTACACATATCTTATGGAGAATTATTTAGCTGAAATTTACTTCTGCAGAGATTGTGCATATTTACTGCTATTTATGAATTGTATTGACAAGTTTGGTAGACTTGCAGAATGTAAATGTTTGGAATTGGGCATTTTTGTCATTACTGGTTCACAAATTATCATGGATGGGGCAGTGGTCCAGCAGTAGCATTGTCACCTCAGAGCAAGAGGTTTTTTGGTTCTATTCTCAGCTGGAGTGCCTTCTCTTTGGAGGCTATATGTCTTCACTCAATTTGTGTGGGTTTCTTTTGGGTACTCTGGTTTGCTCACACATTTCAAGACGTGCATCTGGAGCATTTTTACCTGGGCCTCTGCAGAAAGTTGGCTACATTCCAAGTTATACTTTCCAGGTTAACAAATGAAAAATATATAAAATTGTTCATAGTAATCAGTTTTAAAACACACTCCAATAAATCTGCTTTATGATCCAAGCAATATAATTTCATATAATCAAGAAGATGAATCAAAGAACACATGTACGTTTGCATAGTCCAAAATATGTGTGCATGGGGGCCAATTTAAAATCAGCCCAAAGGTACAGTTTACCCCCAACTAACCAGATGCATTTTGTTTGGATTTGGGTTTTAATGCTGTCTCAATAAATGTCAGTTGTAACGCCAGATAATTTGTAAGGCTAAGCCTGTTGTTATTGTGGGACTGCTTTTTACTTTCTTTCCCAGATGCCTATTAATATTTCTGCTATCAGAATTACAGGATTTAAATGGAATCCAAACAAGCTGTGGTGTGTGTGTGTGTGTGTGTGTGTGTGTGTGTGTGTGTGGAGTCAGTGTGTGTGTGTTGATGCAAGCAGGGGTTATGTGTGTGTGTGTGTGTGTGTGTGTGTGTGTGTGTGTGTGTGTGTATGCAAGCAGGGGTTGAGTGTGTGTGTGTGTGTGTGTGTGTGTGTGTGTGTGTGTGTGTGTGTCTGGATGCAAGCAGGAGTTGAGTGTGTGTGTGTGTGTGTGTGTGTGTGTGTGTGTGTGTGTGTGTGTGTGTGTGTGTGTGTGTGTGTGTGTGCATGTATGCAAGCAGTGGCTGAGTGTGTGTGTGTGTGTGTGTATGTATGCAAACAGGTGCTGAGTGTGTGTGTGTGTGCGTGTGTGTATGAAAGAAGGGGCTCAGTGTGTGTGTGTGTGTGTGTGCGCGCGCGTGTGTGTGTGTGTGTGTGTGTATGTGTGGGAGGGTGCAAGCAAAGGGTGAGTGTGTGGAGGGGTTGCAAGCAAGGGGTGAGGGTGTGTGTATGTGAGGTGGAATGCAAGCAATTTCAGTTTATCTTTCCAAAAACGTATGGTAACACACATTGTATTCTAGCATGTCTGTAACATTAGACAATCTATATTTAAACTTTTTCTATGGTTTCGGACCTTTGCTCACCCTACAGTAAATTTTTGCTTTTTCCAGATTTTTAGTGCTGCTAATTCGAGAGATATAGTTGCATGTCAAGTGGATTTTACAAGGTGCTGAGAGCTTCAGGGAAAGAAAAGTTTAGTTCTGCTTATGGCCAGCCTGTTTCTACTGCTAGTAGCACAACACATAATATACTGGCTTTTGATGCAGAAGGTTGTGTGTTCTATTCTGATGGTATGTTGTTGGCTAACTGATACTGTACTGTCTAGTACTTTAAAGTGAGACGAAGCTGCAGTCCTCAGAATGACCTATTTTGGAGAAGATGCATAGTAATTACAACCCTGTTTGCCATACAACCTAATTGTAACATTACTAGCTTATCATATTTTTGTGTAACATGGGCAATGTCTTCAAGGGCAACAGGCATTTTATTTGCAGATGTAGAACTGAAATAATAAAGTTATTTGCTAGCAGCTACCTCTTCATTAGTTACAGATCTCTTATGTGGAATTATTTAGATGAATTTTACTTTTGCAGAGATTGTGCATATTTACTGATTGGTGCATTGTATCAACAAGTTTGAGTCGACTTTTAGAATGGAAATCTTTGGAATTGGGCAGTTTTGTCATTACTGGTCCATACATTGTGTCATAGCTTACAAGAAAAAAGTTCAACATAATACATTAAAAACACACTCCAATAAGTGTGCTGTACGATACAAGCAATATAATTTCATATAATCAGGAAGGTGAATCAAAGAACACATGTATGTTTGCATAGTCCAAACTATGTGTGCAAGCGGGCCTATTTGAAATCAGTCCGAAAGTACAGTTCTCCCCCAACTAACCAGATGCATTTTGTTTGGATGAGGGTTTCAATGCTGTCTCAATCAATGTCAGTTTCGAGGCCAGAGAAGTTTTAAACTTAAGTCTGTTGTCATTGTGGGACTGCTTTTTGCTTTGTTTCCCAGATGTCTATCACTATTTGTGCTATCAAAATTACAGGATTTAAATGGTATCCAAACAAGGTGTGTGTGTGTGTGTGTGTGTGTGTGTGTGTGTGTGTGTGTGTGTGTGTGTGTGTGTGTGCTTGTGTGTGTGTGTGCTTGTGTGTGCTTGTGTATGCAAATAAGGGGTGAGTGTGTGTGTCGGGGGATGGCGATGCTAGCAAGGGGTGAGCGTGTGTGGATGCAAGCAATTTCAGTTTCTTATCTTTCCAAAAATGCATGGAAACACACATTTTATTCTAGCAAGTTGGTAAGATTAGACAAGCAATCTTTATACTTTGTTCCTGGTTTCAGGTCTTTGTTTCCCCTCCAGTAAACTTTGGCTTTTTCCAGATTTCTAGTGCTGCAAATTCCAGAGATAGAGTTTCATGTCAAGTGGATTTTACAAGGAACTGAGAGCTTCAGGTGAAGAGAAGTTTGCACTGCACATAGCACAACAGATGCGTTTATATTACATATTCAAACTTTTTAAAGTTCGAACATCGTATGGTCGACACCATATGCTCGAACTTTTAAAAGTTTGAAAATGTAATTAAAAAAATAAACCAAAGAAAAAACCTAACTGAATGGTTTAAGCAGGGGGCAAGCCCCCCTACACTCCCTGCTGTTTAAATATACCAACTCCGAGATAAAACTACAGTGCTGAAAAGGGAAATCTTCCCATTCTACATAGTACGTAGATCTCCATTAAAATTTTCAAACTTTTAAGCTTGATCATATGGTGTCGACCATATGACGTTCGAACTTTTAAAAGTTTGACAACGTGATATAGACGGTTGTCTGTTCCATTCCAACAGTATGTAGCTGGAAAGCTGTTACTGTACTGTCTTGTTTCTTAAATTAGGAGGATGCTGCAGTCCTGAGAATGTCCTCTTTTGGAGAAGATACATAGTAACTATGAACCTGTTTTAAGTTTGCCATTCATTTCTTACTGCAATGCTACTAGCTTATAATTTTTTAGTATAACATTGGCAATGTATTCTGAGGCAACAGGCACTTAATTTGTATAGGAAACACTGAAATATAAAGTTATTTGTTAGCGGCAGCCTCTTCACTGGTTACACATATCTTATTGAGAATTATTTAGCTGAATTTTACTATTGCTGAGATTGTGCATATTTACTGCTATTTGTAAATTGTATTGACAAGTTTGGTAGACTTGCAGAATGTAAATGTTTGGAATTGGGCATTTATGTAATTACTGGTTCACAAATTATCATGGATGGGACAGTGGTCCAGCAGTAGCATTGTCACCTCAGAGCAAGACGTTTTCTGGTTCTATTCTCAGCTGGTGTGCCTTCTCTGTGGAGGCTGTATGTCCTCACTGCATTTGTGTGGGTTTCTTTTGGGTACTCTGGTTTGCTCATACATTTCAAGATGTACATCTGGAGCATTTCTACCTGGGCCTCTGCAGAAAGTTGGCTACATTCCAAGTTGTACTTTCCAGGTTAACAAATGAAAAATAAATAAAATTGTTCATAGTAATCAGTTTTAAAACACACTCCAATAAGTCTGCTTTATGATACAAGCAATATAATTTCATTTAATCGGGAAGATGAATCAAAGAACACATATGTTTGCATAGTCCAAAATATGCGTGCAAGGGGGCCTATTAGAATTCAGCCTAAAGATACAGTTTACCCTCAACTAACCAGATGCATTTTGTTTGGATGTGGGTTTTAATGCAGTCTCAATCAATGTCATTTGCAAGGCCAGAGAAGTTGAAAGGCAAAATCTGTTGTTATTGTGGGACTGTTTTTTGCTTTCTTTCCAGATGCCTATCAGTATTTGTACTATCAGAATTACAGGATTTAAATGGAATTCAAACAAGCTGAGTGTATGCCTGTGTTTGTGTGTGTGCATGTGTGTGTGTGTGTGTGTGTGTGTGTGTGTGTGTGTGTGTGTGTCGGGGGATGCTAGCGAGCTGTGCTTGTGTGTGTGGGGGATGCAAGTGAGCGGAGTGTGTGTGTGTGGGGGTGGGATGCAAGCAAGCTGTGTGTGTGTGTGTGTGTGTGTGTGTGTGTGTGTGTGTGTGTGTGCATGTTTGTGTGGGGAAGCAAGCTAAGGGTGTATGTGTGGGGGATGCAAATGAGGGGAGTGTGAGTGTGTGT